>NW_026721883.1:0-7868 GCF_029784015.1 Lycium ferocissimum | reverse complement strand
AAATTTAATAAACCCTTTGCCCCTTATATTAATTAATTGATCACATGCATAACACATGATCAATGCATGGGCTTGGGCCAAGGCATACATGCCGGCCACCTTCTCTTATCGTCTCCCAATTTTCATTTTATTTTTCAGCCCAATTGACGATGGATCGTTTAAAAATTCACGGACAAATTTCAAGATTCCAATTTTGCCCTTGGGTTTTTTCCCTAATATTTCCGCATCACTATTTTCCCATAGCCGACATATTCATGCTAGTAAAATCCAAATGGGGCCTTATTTTTTACAAACAAAAATTATTCCGAACCTTCCAAAGTTTCTCCAAATGCGCAAAATGGGATATAACATGAAGTATGGAAATGGATTAAAACTTGAAAATATGGATATTGAAGTTGAGCCATGAATATTGATGCCGGGACCGTGGGTGCATGTTGTTGTGTTGTAGTAATGAATTAATGGTAGTTAAGATGTTTGCAAGTTGTTGTAGTGTGTAGGAATGGGATGAAAATCACGGACCTTGAACGTGATGTGTAGCCGTATATATATAGTGTTGAAACCGGTATATATGAGATGTGTATGTCAAGAACGAATTAATTTTATTTAGAGTGTTGGTTGTTGTCGTTGCGTAGATTCTATGTTGATAACGGAAGTGTTATGATCCAAGTCAAGATTAACTATGTGGGCTGAATCGAGAATTAATGTGACCTTACGGTGGTTTTTTGAATTTATGGAAATAATGTTGTTAAAGTGTGGTTTTGTATGATGAACTTGAAAGAAGAAAATGTGTTATGAATATTTTTAATGAAGTTGGAAGGTCTCGGGTAAGATTGGAAGTTGGTTTGGACATCTTAAATTGCCTATTGATATTGTTGTTATGCTTATTGGTTTGGTTGTCATTGATTTTAAATAGTTGAATTTCCTTGGGGTTGGTGAATATATAGGGAGGTGCTGTCGAAATTTTCATAAAAAAGTAATGGCTTGGAACGAGATTCTTAATGTTATGGCTAATGTTTGATGTCCAATGACATTTTTGTAGATCGTGAGAGAAGTCAAGACAAGAGTTGGATTAGTTCCAAGGGGCCAAGGCCGTAAAGCTCACTCCTTTCTTGGCATGTCTTAGTACTATTAGGCTATGACCAGAGCCTCGGGGTTATTCCACTCTTAAATTCCGAGCTCAAAAACGTTCTTTGTTCGATCCTAAAGGCATACTCCTTATTGTATTCAAGTTGAGATTCTTAAGTTTTCAAAGGATTGGTTTTTTTTTAAAAAAAAGGAAGACCTATAAAGACTTTTGACTACAAAAAGAGTCCCGAACTTCAAACGTCCGTAACTTTTGCATACGAGCTCGGAACGCCCCAAAACATAATAGGTAAGTTCATAAGATATAACGTTCCCCTAACCCCCCCCCCCCGTAGACGGGCTCGGATGGGTCGGCACTGCTCGCGGGGCCCACGGCCCTTCTATGCTTACCTTTAATTATTTTGAAGAACTTAATACTATTTTCACTTTGGCTTCCGCACGTGGATTCCTTACTTACATAACGAGGTATAATTATGATTTTGTGAATATGATTACTCACTTATCTGTTAAGTTTGAATTAAAGATTCGTACATATATGATTCTGATACGTAACTATGATGCCTAAAGTTCTATTTGATAAGTCTCGGAAAATATTTGAGTTAAATTGTGTAAACGTATAAGTGAGAACCCGTATACCTATGATTCGGATACGTAACCCTGATTACTAATTTATATTTGATATGTTCAATAACATTTGAAGGAACCCGACTTTGGCTATTGTCCGTATTCGGAACGATAGCTTCGCTTTGATCGTCTCCGTTAAATCCGCGTATTTGCTCGAGATGCGTATAGATCATCCGATTTCGCTCGTGCATGATATTGTTAGCTTCCTTCGCCGAGTCCCGGCCGATTATCGTGCGCACAATGCGAAGTATGATGAGCTTCCGAAGCATGATGAGCGACTATTATGGTGTTATGATGTGTCCCAGACGCCTAGCCCCTTTTGGCCGGTACCGTGGTTATATGATTTGATGTGACGGGGATGTGTGTGAGGGATCTGAAACCTTTTCAAGTATGATGTGTTGGCGCCCAAGGCAGGAGGGGCGACCACGTTCCCCCGTCCGCCGGTCCCATTATGGCCCGCATGATACGGGATATGATTTCGTTTGATCCGACGATACAATGATTTGACAATGTGAAAGTCCGACAATATTATGAGTCCGTTCCGAAATGAGACGATCTCGTTTGTTTCGTGAGTTTGCAGTGGCAAACCTGTATACAGGCAAAATTCCGCCCGGTTTAGGCCAATCCCACATCGGCGCTAATGCCGCTATGATATATGATCTATTTCCTATATATATGTAAGATGAATGTTTTTCAAAAGAAAGAAGAATAAGCTAAGCCTTCCGACATTCCGTTATTAACTCTACTTTCGTATCTCGGCGAGATTTTCCGAAATAATATGATTGTGATATGTTTTTGCATACCGACATATATATATATACAGATAAGTGTGCTTTACAGACAAGTTATGACTCTCCGATTCCTATACTTGATTTCGTAGTTTCATTCTAAGTATGACTTTGTTAATGGATTTTTCCGTTTACATACTCAAGACATCTTCCGTACCGACCCCCTTTCTTCGGGCTGCGTTTCATGCCGCACAGTACACCTGTGTGAGCTAAAGCCGTTGCGTAAGATGTTCCAGCGGATTGGCGAGCTCCACTTGCTCTCGTGAGTGCCGCCGAGTCGAGCTTTGTTTGTGTTATGATATCCGGGTCATGTTGAAGACTTTGCGTATTTAGCAGTCGTGTGTATGAGATAAGTCAGTCACAGGCTCTATAAGCCGCCGTATTGTTATACTTGATATTATAGATTCTTGTACGGTCGCAAGTTGCGTCTGATTGAAACGATATAAAGTATGTTCGTTTTTCGTACAAATTTTGTTATGTATTTATGATTTGGTCGAGGGCCCAATACGAATTCGAGTGTTACGATAGTCTGAGGGTTCGCTCGGCCCTAGATAAGGGTCGGGTGCCCATCACACCCTATCGGAAATTGGGGTGTGACATTTGGGAGCAGTACATCCGGTATTCCATGTTTCTATGTTGCTTCAGAATGTATTGGTGACCCTCTAGAATATTTCGTAGATGATATTGTGTCACAGAGGAGCTATCTTATGAGGAGCAGCCTATAGCTATATTGATCGTCGTAAGAAAGTTGCGAAATAAAGATGGGCTTCGTTAAAGTGCTCATATGAATAATAACCGGGAGGAAATGACTTGGGAAGCCGAGAGCATAGAAGAATAAGTATCCTCACTTGTTTCCGGTTTCATGTAATTTGAATTCTCTACTTGACTATATTGCTCGATAATTGACTTTGTTGTGTTGGTTGCAAAAGAAACTCCCCGAGCGCTTATAAGATCCCGTAAGGTTAATCTAACATTCGAGGACGAATGTCTAAAGGGGGGAGGATGTTATATCCCATATTTTATACATTGGAACAATCCGTATTAATTGTGATAAATTAGGGACCAAACCATTGGGATGCAAAGTCGAGACTTTGACCTTTTGATTTTATTTTGAGACATAAGTTGTGCATGAATTTGTGTGGAATGGAAAACTTAGGAAATTTGGGACCAAAAATGGAATAAGTGAAACTTGAAAATCATGGCATTTATGGTCTTACGTGTGGTTGTAGAAGGCCCACACAAATTGTGGACAATTTTAATTGGTCCAACGTTTGTGTGGGCTAATACGATTACTCTGGGAAAACATTCATATAAGCACAAAAGATGATCATGAATCATCTTTTACACATTACAACACTTAGCCAAAAATAGAAGTTGAAGAACCACCAAAGGAGGCTCTCGGCCAAAGAGGGAAAAATTGAGGTCTCATTTATAGCCATCCCAAAAATAATTCCTTGGTGCTAATCCACTAAGTTGAGGTTCCTAAGTAGCGTGGAAGTATTATTCGGGTCATCCAACCATCCGTTGTATAGATCGCAAACCCTAGGCAAATTGTGGAGTTGAAGAAGAAAGGTAAGAATTGATCATGTTTTATATGTTATAAAGGTTGTATGCATGTTGTAGTATGTTAAAATGAATGAAAATCATGAAAAATAGTATGTTGGAAGTGAGTCGTGTGCATGGTGTGTTAGCGGCAGGAGGTGTGTGTATGTTGTGTTGTGTTGAGGTGATGAATTGATCTTATGTAGCATGTTGTGATTGTTTTAGAGTGGGCTTGATGAATGAGAATCATCTTTATATGTTGGTGGGAGGTGTTGGCCGAATGTAGGCCATTTATGTAGCAAGAAATGAATTAATATCGCTTAATGATTTAGTCGTCGTCGTTATGAATTCTATGTTGGAAATGAATGTTTAATGACTCAAATTGATGTTGTAATTGTTGTTTTGACTGATTTGGAGGTTATTGTACATTTAATGTAACTTGTATAATTATGAGAATGATATTGTTAGAATGTGAATTGTTGGTGCAAATCATGATTTGGAAATGGAGGAATATGTTATAGTGGTGTCTTGGGTTTGAAATTTGTTTTCGGGTAGATTAGAGCAATTTTTGGATTGTTGGAAATGTTGTATGAATTGATTGAAATGTCTTTGGATGTTGTTGGTATGGGTTCGGGTTAGTATTTGAATGTATAAGCGTGATGTTGGCTTGAAGGTAAGCGTTGAATTGAATTTATGAATGTTGTTGAATGATGAAAAAGAGAGCTATTAATGTTGTATTGCCTTTCGGATTGCTTATTGTTGTTGCTAGGTTGGTTGTTGTTGTTGTTGTTGATTTGGACGGGCTCTATTAAATTCTCGGGTTGGCCTATTCTGTGGGAAATGTCGCCTCAAATTTAGGAATTGAGGGACTAAATTGGAATTAAATGCCCAAATGTCTCTAGCTAATGTTTGGCATATTATGACTTGTTTGTAGACCTTGGGTAGCACGTAGACGTAGGTTGGACTTATCTTGAGTTTGAGCTAGCGTTGAGTGCGCACGGAGCATGTAAAGCTCAATTCTTTCTTCTTTGGCATGCCTTAGTTACAAATAGGTTATGACACGAGCCTCGAGGAAATTCTGTTCTTGCAATCCGAGCATGTTTATGAATCTTATTCGCTTCTTGGAAATTCGTATGTTGATATGATGAAATATTGGCCTTTATGCCTTTGAAATATTTGATTTTCAACTTTTGCATAAAAAGTTTGGCTTTTAAAGTTAACAGAACTACGAACACCGTATCTTTCACGAGGCTCGGATTGCCTCGATATTCTCGTAGGAGATTGTATGATGTATGATGAGTATGATTTTCATAGGCGGGCCGATCTCGGGTCAACACCCGTCCGTGGGCCCCGCGACTCTTCTTTTGTAATTCTGATGGCTTTTGACAAAATATGATATGACTAATATCCCGATTTTAAATATGGTCATTGTACTTATCATTTGAGTCTATGATAATGATTTTATGCATATGGTTACTCACGACTCCGTTCGTGCATTCTGTTATATCTTTCGCCGAGTCCGGGCCGGTTCTGGTCGGCGCACTTTGTTATACTCCTAGTGTTATCTTTGTGTTATGGTTCGCGAGCCCTCGCCGAGGGCCGGGTTCCACTTATATTTGGTGTTATGCGTATTGCATGGCGTTATGTTGTGTATGATGTTTGACGGGGATACGGAGATTTGAAACCTTCGGTGTTATGCGTGTTTGGGGTGCCTAATCAGGCCACTAGTCACGGCTCACGGGGGTTGGAGGTCGTGACAAAGATAACATCCTAAATGTCTGTAGCCTCACGTTTTTATAGATGTAGTGCACAACACAATCGATAAATGCGACTTTACTAGACACGGTCTATAGACATTTCGAGGACGAACCGCTACGATACCACTTTTGTCACGACCCAACCCCGTGAGCCGCAACTAGTGCCCTAGGCCGAGCACCAAACACATTCATTAACGAGTAATCGCATACGGATAACTTATACATATACAAATATCGGTCGTCTCAAGCCGTCGCAAACACAAATATATATCACGAAGCGTGTTTATATCATATGGCGCGTCTAAAATATATACAAACTTGAAGTCGACAAGGTCGCCACTACAATGGGACCGCCCAAAACATATACCATACGAACACAACCGAAATGTAAATATTCACAACCCACGTATATGTCTACGGACCTCTAAACAACAACGGATTCATATGACGGGACGGGGCCCCAATTGCACTCTAATGAACAAATACATATGCAACAAGAGTATATACCAAAATATAGGTTCGTAACAAAGCGGAGCACTCAAATGTTGCATTAGGTGTCCTAGGTCGGATCACCGAAATGGGCGGCTGTACCTACGGGGCATGAAACGCGTTCTCGAAGAAAGGGGGTCGTACGGGAATATACCGACTATGCAAAGCAAGAATACAAAGGAAATTTAATCATAATCGAAACAAGACCGTAAAAACAAGACAATATCCAAAATACCAAAATGTTTACTTTTAAAAAACAACCATGCATGGGGCTCGTGGACTATGGTCGCCCACCCGTCATTGGCGCCATAACACATCATACCTCAAGATTTCACATATCCTAAAACCCGACATATCACATAACACATCATAACGCCATAACACATCATGACACTAAATATACACAGACTCACTTTCAGCGTAGGCCTTGGCGAACCGGAACACATCATACTCCGTGAATATAACATAGTGCGCATTTATAACATAACTGCCCGGACTCGGCGAAAGATACAATGTAGATGCACGAGCGAAGTCACAGTAAACTATACGTACAAAAATCATCATTACGTACTCAATAAATAAGTAAGCAATCAACACTTGGGTCGGGTGGATAGTTATATTAAGTTCTCGTCACAAAGTCGTTGAACTATACAAAAGTCGCGGGACCCACGGACGAGCATCAACCTATCCGAGCCCGCCTATGGAAGACATAGTCATTATACGTTACGGTATCTCCTACGAGCATATCGAGGCGATCCGGTTTCCGTTTTACGAAAGTTACGTCATATTATTATACGTAGAATCCTTTAAAGACAAAATCTTTATGCAAAAATTTGAAATCCAATCTTACCAAAGACATAGAGACCATAATATTACTACATTAAGAATGTGGACAAGTAAGAGGTGAATAAGAATCAGTAGACATGCTCGGATCATAAGAGTGGAGTTTCCTCGAGGCTCGTGTCATAGCCTATTTACAACTAAGACATGCCAAAAGAAAGAAAGGTTAGGGCTTTTTACATACCTCTTCCGCTCTCAAAGCTAATCCAAACCTAAGTCTCGACTCCCCAAGATCTACAGCAATATCATCGATACCAAACATTAGCTATAGGCATTAGAGTTCAATTCCAAACTAGCACTTAATTCTACAGAAATTTGGGCAGCATTTCCCTATAAATTCAACACCCCGAGAATTCAACTCACAAATCATCAACAATAATTAATAACAACCACGCTACAATATCAATAATCAATTCAAACGCATTCTAACATTAGATACTCTTTTTACATAATTCAACAACATTCCATTATATTCAATTAACCACATATAATCAAACTAACACTAATGCTCACACGTTCAATTACTAATCCGAAACTGTTATATCCCGTGTTTCTTGCATTCGGATAATTCGAGAAAGTCGTGGAAAGCTAAGGACAAGATCATCTTCAAGAATTATTTTAATTAGGTTGTTAGGAATATTATTTATGAACCTTGGCATGGAAAAGGAAAGGCAAGGGGAAAAAAAAAATTTGCAAAAAGGCCCAACAAATAATTTGGGAAAGGGTTTGGGGGAAAAAGGTAATT
>NW_026721882.1:0-7200 GCF_029784015.1 Lycium ferocissimum | reverse complement strand
GTTGGGGAGTTATGGGATAGGTTTTGAGGTTTTTGGGGAGTGGCGTTGGGGGGTTGTACGGAGATTTGAAACCTTCGGTTTTTGCGTGTTATGGCGCCCTGGGGGGCGACCATATTTCCTCCCTTTTTGCATTTTTTCTATTTTAAAATAAACATTTGGCATTTGGAAATGACTTCTGGATTTTTCGGGTGATTCGGATTTTGTTTTTCCCCCGTTACATACTGCAATTTATGCCCCCCTTTCTTGGGGGTCGTTTCATGCCGCGGCCGACGACCGTTTGATGGTCCCCCCGAGAATCCTTTTTGTTTTGGGAGTGCTCCTTTCCCGGGCCTATATCTTGGATATCCCGTTCTTTGCATATAGGTGTGTTTTCGGGCGGCGGGGCCCCCCGTTATGATTTTTGGTTTGCTTGGGGCCCCGTAGAGTATAGGGGGTGTCCCCCCCCCCCCCCCCGGGGGTATATTATATGTTTTGGGCCGAGCATCGGATATTATTTTCGATATAGTAATATAGGGGGTTTGAGAGTGAGTCTTTAATATTTGTATCCGTTCCCAGTGGGGGTTCGGGTTGGGGAAAAGGGTGGACCCAAACCGGCCCCCGTCTCTAGGGGGTTGGGTGTGACAACAAACCCAAACCCAAATATCTAAAAGCCGTACCTAAACCCCTAAAGCCCCCCAACCCCCAATTCTTCCCAACCTTTTGAAAGGATGAAGCCATCCCCCAAAAATTCCAAGGCAAAATGTGCCGCCCCGGAGAAAAGCCCCCAAAAAGTGAAGTAAAAGGAAATCAATTGGAAACCCAAAAATCCCATTTGCCAAAACAAAGTGTTAACTAATATTGATCCTGAAATTTCTCACCGAAAAGAGGGTGAGCGGGGAGACAATTGAGAAAAAGGGGAACAAACATCTTCCATTGGGCATCAAAGCCCAAATTTGTGAATGACAAACAAGAGGGGTTTGTCCCCGACCTTTTTTTTCCATTTTTTAACCAACAACAAAAGGAAAAGAGCCTTTAAAGAACAAAAAAATGGAGGGGTCACCCAACCAAAAAAACCACAAAGGCCCTCAAAATCCCCCTTTTTTCCCCATTCCTAAAACATACTACCACCAAATTTGACCATTCTTTCACTATTTTCCCCCTTCCCCCAAACGGACCATGCTTCCCCAAAATTAAAACAATAAATTTTGAGTTTGACTTTCAAAAAATGGTTTGGGAAAAGAAAGACTCTAGGCGGCCCAAAGCTCAAACGGAAGAAAGAATTCGGGGAATTAAAAAGAACCCGAGGGGGAAAACGTGATGATCTGGGCCCAAATACCCCAAACCCTCTATTGGCCCAACCCCAAATGATATGAAGGGGATGATCCCAGGACCCGGGGACCCGATTCTATGATCTCCTACAAGCAAGCTTTGAGACAAGCGAAGATTCCTCTACTCTTCGAAAAAATCACCCACCAATATTCAGAATCAACCCCGAGAACCTCTCTAAAGAGATACATGGGACGGGATAGGAGAGCCACCCCGAAAGAACCCGAACCCAAAAACCCGTAACTTGGGGGATTCCATACTTTCAGGGAGATATCAAAGTATCAAGAGGCCCCAAAGGATCCAAGATTTCTTCATTTGGGAGGTGAAAAAGAATCTGTAACGCGAAAAGTATATGACCCCGTCGTTTCCCCAAGGTTTTAATTCTCAAAGACTAGTGGAATTCCTTGGGACACAAGAAAAAAATATGTTTCTCATCCCAAGACTTCACTTACAACATCAAAATACTCCAAGAGATATTTTTAGATCCCGCCAAAGGCAAGAAAAATAAGGAGACAGTTCTTCAAATAAAAAGATAGCTTTTACAGAGAGCATGTATTTTTTTAAGAGGCTAAAATGTTTTTTTGAGTTGGGCAGAAGCTAGTCAAGCAACCCTTTGTTTCCACATCCAAAGATGTTAGGCCAACCAGAATCGTTGAGGAGAAGTTTCAATCGATAACGATCCCACCACGGCTACATCGGGCAAAATATTTCGCGTAGGAAAATTTTCCCCAAAGAGATGTTTTGGATCATACGAAACAATCCCCATTGATAAAGCGGGGAAAGCCCGACCAATCGGGTAAAGGTTCGTGCCCCTCCCCGACAAAAGGGGAAGGTTCAAGCGTTTCAAATGGCCAAGGCCTTGGGGAAAAGGGACGCGCCCGGGGCGCCTTTTCCAGGAGCCCGGCAAGTCCCAAAAAAATGTAGCTTCATCCCCGCAAGTTTTTATGAAAAAAAATTGTCCCCAATCCAAGGTCGATCAAGCTTTTCGAAATGAGGACTACCCCGGTATCCTCTAGAGAAGAGGCGTTCAGAACCCGTTCTCTTGAGGACAACCCCAATAAGTCCCTCTTTTCCGTGGTGTACGAAGAATAGGGGATAAAATTTCAGATTTGAAGGGGGGAAATAAAAAGATATAAAAGACTGGGATCCCGCAGTCCATTTAAATTTTAAATCCATCCAAAGGGATAAACCAATCCGGTTTTTGTTTCATGAACCGGGGGGCGCCCCGAGAACCAAATCGTTTTCCCCGGGGATCAAGGATTCCACACTTCAAAGATTTCAACACCGGGACGGATTCCAAAACCCCCCAAATCACAAAGCATCCAACCCCAAATTGAATTTTTCCCCGGGTTGAAGTTTAAAAAAGCTTTTGGTCGGTCCCCGGAAAAGATCTCTTGTCGGTTTGGCCCTTCCCCAACAAAGTCCCCTGATCAAAGCCCATGGAATAATGTTCAAGAAACAATTCAAGCCATATACGGGATGTTTTACGATTATTCCAAAAAACCCGATTGAACGATCAAGGAGATAAAAAAGCAATTGGGGAGCTTCATGGTGGATTCTCCAAGGAGTTTATGGGAAAATGCAAAAGCCTCTTGGCTAAAAAGGATTTTTTCATTAAATTCCCCCTTCCAAAGAAGAAAAATTAATCCAACAAGGCAAGTCATTCGAATCCGATCATCTTCCCAGGGGAAAAAGGGGAAACGAAACTTTGGAGTTTGGACTTATCGAGCCCTCTAATTCGCAAGGGCGGAAGGGGCCCATGTCAATAAAAAAGGGGACCCAAAAAAGAGGAAAATCGATTATAAATATCAACCTCTTAACTATTTCCTCCGGGGGATAAATTCCCTATCCCAAATAAACTCATCCTTTTTCACCTTAGCCAAAACTAAATACTTTTTCAAGTTTGACCTTAAACGGGGGTTTGGGAATTGGGAATACACCCGGGGTAGACAAAAAATAGGATTTTGTATACCCCATCACCACTTTCAAAGGTCATGCCCCTTTTGGGGTTTAAAACGCACCCTCTTGTTCCAAAAACCATGATAAAATTATTTCAACCCTCCTCCATACTATTTTTCACTTGATGACTCTTTTCCCTTTGGATACTTTGGGAAAAACACCTCACGTTCCCAAAATTCCAGACCCAAAAAGAGAAGAAGAATCATGCCTCCAAAAATATGATTTTGCTAGGGAAAAAGATTGATTTTGGGGGTGCTTTCGTTCATGGGGTACAACCCTGGCCCATATTTGTCAAAACGTTTAAATTCAAGACACCAATTTTAAAAGGCCCCACGTTTTAGGGTGATTAATTATGTTTGAGATTTTATCCCTAAGTTGCATACTTGCTCCCTTACAAAAATGCTCGAAAATGCCCCGTTGGGGAAAGGAAAAAGATGTGCACAAGATAAAAAAAAATCTTAAAAAAAGGTCAAAGCCCTCCATATTCCATCGACGGAAAAAGATATTGGGGCGAGCCGAACGAAAATGAGGCGGTACTTTTGGTAAGAGGCCAACGGGAAAAAAGCGGATATGCCGGGGGAAAATTCAAAAATAACAACATTACCTTCCCCAAATTTAAAAAAAATTCGCCGAAAAAAATGGGATTAAAAAGTTTAATTTCTTTTTAACCCCGAGTTTTTTATCGATTGGGTCCCAAGGCTTTCCCGGATATCCGATAAACCAAAGAATCCCAAATTTGCGTATTTTGATGGGCACAAGGTTCTCCCTTACAAATTCCAAGTAAAGCACCTCAAAAGGAAGGATAATATTCAGGGGTTTCCATCCGGGGGATTAGTTTTTAAAGATATTTCAAACCAAGGGGTAAGAAAGGGTTTGCAACATCTTTGTTACAAGCTCGCGAGCTAGTTCATCCCAAAAAAAAGATCATGCCGAAATTTTAAATGTTTGTGGACCGTTTTATCCTCCATCCCGAAAAAAGGACTTTCAAGATCCTAGTTTTCGAAAATATAGGGTCAACCAGGGATTCCGGGGTCAAACCGTTACCCTTTTTCACATATTCATAGTAATGAACAATGATTTTCCACGGAGCTATTATGGTTTTCGGTACTTATGTCCCGGATTTTATTTTCAAATTAAGGCGAATGTTCCCATTTTTAACAGATGAACCCGCTCTCAAAAGTTTAAAAGGTTCAAACCCGAAGATTTTGGGTTTAAGTTTCCAAACTCCCCCAAAAGAAAAGTGTTTTTTACTCAACCGAAAAGATTTTAGGGAAGGTTTCGTTCAAACCGAATTTCGCTATTGGGGAAATTCCCCCCTTCCCCCTGTCCTTAGAAAAGGGAAAACGGACGAAATTAATTTCAGAAAATATGTGCATCCCAAAAAGATAACGAAAGAATGGGCTCGGTGGAATCACACCATAACCTCTCCTTGGAAAAAAGTTCGGGAAAGGCAAAGAAGGAATAAAAGGGTAGAAATAATCAGAGAGAACACTGGGGTATCACAAAAATGGGTTGGGTTTTCCATCTCAAAATTCAACAAAAATAGATCTAGAGATGATAGGGGCCTCCCAAAAGACATGCTACTACACAAGGTCGTGAAAAAAAGTCTAGAAAAAAAAAAATTCAAGCAAAAACATGGACCCAATGGTGGGTAGAGGAAGGATACCAAATCCACCGTCGACTCCATCAAAACCCCCTTTGTCGGGAAAAAAACGTCCTTATAAGAAAAACAAAAAATACCCATGAGCTTGCCTGGTTGTCATTTTGAATAATGTTTCCCCCGTTTTCTGGCTTTTTTTTAGGCGTATTTTTTTTAGGGTCTTATTAGGGTCGTTTTATCGGGGTTGTTTTTAGGGGCTTATTAGGCTCTTTATTAGGTTGTTTTTTAGGCCCCCTTTCCCTGTCTAGGGGGCCCGTGTCCATGTAAGATAAGTCTTGGAAATTTTAATCTTTTTAAAAGGCTATGTAGTAGTTAGAGGGCATCAAACAATCTCCCGTAAATTTTATATCAAAAAAATGTTTTTTTAAATTTCTTTTCCTTTTTTGAAAGGTGGAAAAAGGGGTCTAATTTGTATGGGGTTTGGAAATATTGGGGGGCTTTCTACAAGTACAATATTTTTCCCGGGTTTAAAGTATGTCCGTAGTAGTGTGAAAGTTTTACGATTTAGTAGTTCGGAAGCCCCCCTTTTTGGACACGGAGAATAAAGAATTATGAAAGATGAACAGAGTTAATCAACGATTAGAACATAAAGTTTATAACGGGTTTTCGATAGAACCAAAGGTATACGGGGTTTAACTCATCTTGGTTTTGATACCATTTTAAGGCCCTTTTCCCAAAAATGGTATCGAGTTTAGAGGGTAAACCCCTCGTCAAGGGGACGAAATCGTTATAATCTTTTATGTTCTAATGAGTAGTCAGAACCCCGTTCATTTTCCCCGCCTTTTCTTTTTCTCCGTTGTTAACCTCTTAAGGTTTAGTGTGAGGTAAGGTAACCCCCTTTAAGACTTTGGCAAGCCCGAAAAGCCCCCCCAAAAGGGCGGGAGGGGGGAAAAAGGACGGGCCGGGGCCCCCGCCATATGACAAGAGCCCGACATTTAGACACTGAAAACAAGACATTAGAGGTTAAGAAAGATAAACGAAAACCCGTAGACCCCCGTAAAAGGGGAAGAAAGAAAAATTTTGAGAGTGAGTACCCTGGGAGTATCCACCCAACAACCGTTTTTATAAAAAGAAATCGAAAAAAAAATGAAAACATTACCCTATTTTCAAAAATAGCTTTTTATAAGGGGCTTAGAGATTATAGGATTAAAATATCAAAAAAAAAGGAACTTGATTCCTTAGATTTTAATTTAGCTTTTACAAAAACCCTAATAACCCTGAGTTTTTTGATATGTATAACAAAGGTGATCCCGAGAGGCATCATCCTAAAAATGTTAAGAAACAACGAACCCGAATTCAAATCGATTAAAAAATTTGCTAATAACTAGAATGAATAAGAAGTGGATAAAAAGAATTTGAAAAATTACCTCTTATTAATCATGAGTTTAACCTCGATAAACAAGAGATAATAAAAAGAAAATTTATCCCGGGAGCTACTAAGAAAAAAGTAGAAAATGATTTACAAAATTAATATTCCAAAGGGAAACCCTTATCAATTATAAACGAAAGGATTTTGAAAAAACAATTTAAACTTGGAATCAACCATACCATCAAAAGTTTTTAAAAATATTAAACTATTACAAGTTCAAGATATTAAAAGATATCAAAGAAATTTTAATTTTTTACCTAGGGCTTGTCCAAGCGGGCAAACCCCTTTATTAGGGTTTGATACGCCTTTAGTTCTTATTAAGATGATAGATTATTAAACTTTAAGATTATTATTAGGAGTATTACAAAGTAACCATAAGGCCCCCTATACTTCAATTGTTATCCTAATTATTCGGGATATTTAAAGATCAAAACGTACTAGATACGTTAACCCCAATATAGAAACTAGAAATAACAAAAAAAGTTAATAAAAAAAATACGAATAAGATATATTACGCAAGAAAACTACCTTAGCTCCAAAAATAAAAAAGTAAGTCCCAAAAAAGTTACTATGCTCATGGAATCAACCAAGAACATAGTAGTACCTTTGTCCCTAAATTAATAAAAAGAAATGACATTTTATCAAAAGACGAATGGCGATTTAACGCCAAACCAACCAAAAAATGAACGGAGTTCAACTATTGAGCAAGTTATTCGACCGGGGGGATCTATTGATAAAATTTTTTTAGATCTAACTCGGGGATGAATCATCTTGAGCCGGATGTCTTATTCAAGATCCTTTGGCCAAAGGTCTTTTTCAAGACCCCTTCTTCTAAACCCCGGGGGAAGAGGGAAATAACAATAATAATTTTGTTGATGATGTTAGAGAAAACTTAAAGGAGTAGATT
>NW_026721881.1:0-7393 GCF_029784015.1 Lycium ferocissimum | reverse complement strand
AAATTTTTTTGTGAAAGGCCCCCGGTAGGGGCCAGGGGTACCCAATGTGTTTTGCGTCGACCTTTCAGTTTGTAACGTCTAAAATTCTCTACTCCGATGTCCTATCAATGAACGGTTTGTTGCATTCAAACTAGACCCCGGAAAATTTATTTTAGGATTTTGAAACACCAAAAACTCCACTTTCCCTTGGAGATAGCGCCCCCAAAAAGTTGACTAAAATCCGCCCCGTGTTTCCCCCAAATTTTCGTCGAACTTTTTTTTCTTAAATTTTTGCTCAACCCCGAAATTTTAAAAATTTTCCCCATACAAAATTTATCACTTATTACACTAATAATGGTCATGTTACCGTGTTTCAAAATATTCTTTCCCGATTACGCCCCCGGGGATGGAATTCCCCCTTTCTCTTCTTTTCGTACTCTCCATGGTTTGTGCCTTTCAAAACATCCCATTACTACGATGAGGTACATGTCAAACTCATGCTCGAAAGGGGGTTTTAAAAGTTTAAATAGGAATTTTTTCCCATGTTTGAAAGTCTCAAGTTGGGGATTAATAGAATAGGAAATTTTCGAGTATTTTTCGCCCTTTTAATTTTATTCTTGATGATGACTCTACTTCAAAAAGGCTCCAAAGTGTATGCAAAGCTATCCCCTTTTTTTTTTAGCATGAACTACATAAAGTGAGCGAACGATGAACATATATGACTCCAAAGGGAAATCTTAGTTCTCGGGGTTTTATACATGTTTTTTTTATCTTTAAGTGTTGGTTCATTTTGATTATTCTATTGGCCCGGGTTATGATTTGGGTTTTCATATGGTTTCTCATGATATTCACTCGTGCATCCCTTAATATATCATTCACCGGGGTCCCCGGGGCCGGGACGTATTCGTGCACGGTTCTTGGGTTTTTGGGGCCCTGCCTAGAGGGGTCAAGCATATACCAAAGTGACTTCTGGAAACCCAGTCCCGGATGGGGGTACGATATTTCCCCTATATCTGACCCCTCTCATAAAACACGGATTGGTATCCTTAATTTACATACCCCTTTTTTGTCATCTTTTGCTGGGCCAGATCTTCTTTGTACTTATTTTACCCCCCAATTGCCTTTTTTCTTTTTTTCCCCTTTCGGGGGTGCGTTTTTTGCCCCTAGGTACGGATACTGTTTTGGGATCCTCCGGGGCCCCGGGGGGCCCCTTTGCCTTGGGGGAAAACCTTTTTTCCGGAGGGGAAATCATTTTGATCGAAAATTTTAATTTTGGGCCCTTATATACCCTAAGGTCCTTGGGTATATGTGGTTTGTGTATATATGGTTTGGTCGGGTTGCGAAAGTAGTTCGTTTTTTTTTATTCCCGGTATGGGGCCTTTCGGGTTTTATTTTTTGTTTTGGTTGTTAGGGTTCTCAAGGCAAAGTTCTTTTTTATGTAAAATAATGAGTTCTGGAAAACTTTTAAGGAGTGCCATACTTTTTTTTATTTTTTGATTATTCTAAAGGGTCGGGCGGGTGCCCGGGCCCGGGGACTGGGCATGGCCTATCGGTTTGGGGCATTTACAAAACAAATTTTAAAAAACTTTTTTTTCCCTAACCCGGGTACAGACATAACCGGTCGGGAAGGCCCTTTACCCTTTCTATGCTATTAACCTGTTTTTGGGCCCAAACCAATTTGAAAAAGTAGGGCAACAACCCATGCTGGGGATCCCTTTGGAGGGCCCCCAAATATCAAGACCCGAGCATGAAACCCCAAAGCCCGAAAAACGGACATCCGTTCGGAGAAAAGTACTTGTCCGTCCGGGGAAATTTTGGGGCCGAGGGAACACCCAAACTTACCCGAGCCCCTATACGTATTCTTCCAAAACATACCCGGGGGCCCTAAAACGGAAAGGGCAATTCCCGAAATATACATACATCGTCTCTGGCCCATGTATGCGGCAAAGGGTATTGTCAGACCTACCCCAACCGGAAAGGCCCCAAATTGACAACCCCTTTTTCTTTTCCGTCTCCCGAAACCGGTGATAAAACCAATTCCCTCGAGCTTTATGAAAGAGTCTTTGAAGATCAGGGAGGTCCACATGGGGGCCTTCAAGATAGGGGGATAGCTGGGGGAAGGAAAAGTCCAAATCCCGGCTTGCCTCAAAAGGGCCCTCAAGCGGGGATTCAAAGGGCAAGATGGCTACTTCGAGGTTTTTGCAAGGGGTTTGGGAAAGGGGTTAGAGCAAAAAGGCCAGAGAAGGGGAAAGGGGGCATCTTGAAAGGAGGACTGTTTGGCCCTAAGGCCAATCCTTTAAAAATCACAAAAGACGCCAAACAAAGGGCCCCTTTTTCCCTTAAGGGTAGCATTTAATCCTATTGGTCTTCTTTACAGCTTGTTTTATGCTTATCTTTTTTATTTTGGGACTTTTTTTGGGGAATTATGAATATTTTGAGTGTTTTTGGGTTATCTCTAGAGAGAAAAATTTTGGAGAGGCCCCTTGGAGGTCTTGTTGATTATTGATTGTGAGAGGATTGGTTGGGGAATTCAATTTTCCTTAGGTCATCCAAGAGGTTGGTGCTATCTGAGGAATTGGGAGGTCTTGGTTATAAGAACCCGTTGCCTAATTGTGCCTATTTTTGTGTCAATCTATCTATCTTTTTTTTTTCCTTTTATTTTCTTTTTAAATTTTCCCGTTTCCCGTATCCGTTCTTGTATCAATTGGTATCGGGGAACAATTTGTTCTACCAAATCTACCCTGGGGTTTTTTGCAAATTTTAAAAAAAAAAAATCGAAAATTTTCCCCCAAAAACCCCAAAAAATTTGTGTTTGTTTTGTTTTTTTATTAGATTTTTTTTTTCCCTTTGGACAGGGTTTCAAATCTTCAAATTTCTTATTCGGTAAATTTTGCCCCTTTGTGAGCTTTAAATTTTGAAAATTAAAAAAGGGTTTGTGATTGAGTTGAAATTGGGGAAATTAAATATTGGTCTTTTTTCTATGATGGAGCCAAATCAAATTTTGGGAGCAAAAAAAGGACGGCCCTAATTTTTTTGGTTTTTTGGTGTTCTTAAAACTTTCCCAATCTTCTTGGAAAAGAGAAGAGGGTTTGATAAAAGGTTTTTCCCAAGGACAAGCGGAAAGTTGTTTTTTGGGGCCCAAAAAAGGGCAAGTCCTAGGTTGTGGGGCCCCAATGTCACGATCCAAAAAAATTTCCCTCAAATTTCGGGAAAAGTTCACGAAATCAAACCATATCGGCCCCCTTGGACCGATTATTTTACGGTCCAATTTGGTCCAAAAGGCCCAAAAGGTTACATTGTAGGGATTTGGGTGGAAAAAGGGAGAAAAAAATTTTACTTGGTTTTTTCCCGTAAATTTTGGGTACCAAATTTTGAGTTTCCCCATTCTAAAACCCCGGCCCGTAAATTTTAAACCGTATAAATTCCCCCCCAAACCAAAATTTTGAGGAATTTTAAATTTCCCAAATTTCATTTTATCCCCTTTCATTTCTAAAAAAAAAAAAAAAAAAAAATCTTGCCCTTGTTGTGGTTTGTCCCCCTAGCCCTTTTGTGGAAACCAAAAAAAAAAAAAAAAAAAAAAAAGTATGGGTTTAAAAAATTTCCCGTTATTTCAAATTGATACCGGGGATCAAGGGGCCTCAGGCTGTTTTCAAATTTCATTTCCCGGGGCAAATTTTAATTATTTTCTCGTTTTTTGATTCCTTTTCTTTTTCAATTTAAAAAATTTAGTTTTTTCCCGCGGTTTTAAAGTTCTTGTCCGCATTTCTTTCGTGCCATTTCTTTCTGCTTTTTCTTCTTTTTTGCTTCGGAATTTTTTGTTGGGTCGTTAATTGAGTCGTTCGTCTTTCTTCGATTAAAAGTTATTCGCTGTAAAATTGTATCCCTAAGCAACCAACCCAATCGAGAATAAACATCGGCCAACCCTTTTGGGGAAAAAGGCAAAGGGGGTTCTTTTGAGGGTGCTAGAGCCCCGGAGTGTAAACACGAGGTGGGAGGTTTCTTTACTACTAACGTTTTTTTGGGTTTTTTCGGTACTTCTCCTGGATTCCGATTCAGGGGTTAGATTGATATGAGAGAGGTAGAGGGGGAGGCAGGGGAGCTATCAAGGGGGACGAGGGAATAGAAGTCATATAAATAGTGACGGGGAGGAAGTTAAGGAGAGAATTACTATTTTGACGGAGAATATGAGGGAAGTGGTTACGATGTCCAGAGGAAAAGATGAAGAAACCCTTGTTATGATTCGTAGGGGAAGATAAGGTAAAATTTTGTGCTATCATCAGAATAAGTGACTCGAGTGCTTCACCCGGCAAAACGAGGGGGAAGAGTACTAGGGGAGTCATTTTTGCAAAGGAAGGGGGTTTGAAAGGGTTCATGGAGATAAAGGAAAAATTTTTGGGGGAGGGAACCCTTGTGCTTGATGACGATTGTTACACCAATTTCATCCCCCTCGTCGGTTGAAGAGTTAAGGCTCCCTTGTGTGAATGGAAATCCATTAAAGGGGGGATATTGGGGAAAAGGTGATGGTATCCATTTCATGGCGAGTACCAAGAGGATTTTGGGTGGATTCCCAATGGATAATTATCATGTATGTTTTGGGGTCCCCGGTTCCAAAAGCATGGAATCCCCCCAGAACAAGATTGGCATCAGAGGGACAAGAAAAGGAAAAATTTTCTTTTGCATATTACTAGGAAAGTCCAAGTGCAAAAATGCGAGATACCCATGTGAAATGGCCTACCTTAGCTAGGGGAATGTGGAGAAGAATATAGAAATGGGGGTCCATAATAGAGAAATTTGTAGTTCAACTATTCACAAGAAAAAGATGGGCTTAGCCGTTTAAACTTTTGACTCAAAATTTTCAAATATTGGGGTAGTGAAAAGGTGGGAGACAAGTGGAGTCCCTAAGATTGGGAGGAAAGAAAAGGATATTGAGAAGCCAAATTTCCCAACCAATTTGGAAGAAAAATTTTTGGGGGAACCTTTTTAGAGAACCCCTGCGGGAAGGCGGCCCAAAACCCTTTCTTCCATTGGTCAAAGGAGCTTACAAAACCCCAAAGGGAAAATTACTTTTTCCATACTCCACATCTTCGTAGATTTTAATGTCAAGTCAAGTATGAAAGTTAGTTTACCTTGCGTTGCCAATGCCTTTTGGGGTTTTGGTAATGCCTTATTGAAAGTGTTCCCCACTAGTGATTTTATTAGACCGAATTGATCCTTCTTGTAAGGTTGATTTGTGTCCACCAGTGTTGACACTTGTGCTTTGAATGATAGTGCATTTTTGAATGAAGGTGTCAAACCTGTTGATCCTTTAGAGACCAAAATTTATTCTTGTAAGTCGATTTGTGTCCCCATTTTCCTTGTGAATTGATTTAGAAAAAGTCATTTGGGCATCATGTTAGTAATTCTTGCGAGTTTGACATACTACCAACTCCCTTGAAACTTGTATTGATCAACTTGCTTTAATGATAATTCACACTTGAGGATCTTTGGAGTGTTTAATTTCCTTTAGTGAGATGTTGATATGTTCAATAAAGAAAGACATCTACCTTGTTTTTTTTTTGTCAAAAGGGTCTCTTAGTATTTTTGTGTCTGTGAGAACTCCCAAATTGTAGTGGTGATGAGTGTCAGGAAGTATGTAAGCGAAAATGCATTAAAGATGAATTGGTTCTTTTGAAGTAAATGACAGTTTGACTCCTCTTTTTCAGGATTACTTTCGTAAAAGGGTAATGTTTTATTTGAGGGTGACATGACTATTGAAGTAAAGTATCTATGGAATGTTTTGTAATGTTGGTGTGCCCTTTTGGTGACTAATGGTATTTGAAAACACATGGGATGATAACCTTTTTCCCTTTATAATCCCCCCGAGGGAAAGGATCCCTTTTTTGGAGGGGTGTTCAAAAAAGGTGAAACTTGTCCCCCAAATTTCTAATTCTTCCTTGGGTATTCTAATAGTAGTAGTATCGACCTTTTGAGTTTCTGTGAAACTAAAGAGGCACCCCGAAAGGGGTTTTTTTCTACCCTTTTTTTATTTTCTTTTTGCTTTGAGACATTCATGATCTTTTTTTGGGGGTGCATCTTATGGAGGGGGGGTCCCCTTGGGGACCTTTTTCCTTGCCCCGGATATATGGGGATCTTTTCCTTTGACCCCGGAATCTTAATTTGGAATGGTATCTTTTTCAATTGAGGGTCATTTGTTGTCTGCCAACTTTGGGGCTTGACACCATTGGCTTTTTAAAAATCCCATTTCTTAATCTTTTTGGGTTTGCCAAGTCTTGTGCTCAAAGTTATTTTGCTTG
This sequence comes from Lycium ferocissimum, assembly GCF_029784015.1. Classification (NCBI taxonomy): domain Eukaryota; kingdom Viridiplantae; phylum Streptophyta; class Magnoliopsida; order Solanales; family Solanaceae; genus Lycium; species Lycium ferocissimum. Next base: position 1,121 of record NW_026721881.1, on the reverse strand, counting down.
AAAATGATTGATACTTGGCAAGCAAATTTTGGGACTTGGAGGGGTTTTGTTTTCCCCCTAACCTAACCCCCCCGTTTAGGGCTTGGTTTTGTTTGTCTCCTTTTTGGTTTTGCAAGGTTTAGATTTGAGGACGAATCCTTTTTAAAGGGAAGAACAAGACCAATTCCATGATTCTAAAATGGGGACTTTAAAATCAGGGAGGGTCCCATGGGAGGCCAAGTAGCGGGTATTTGATGAAGGCTTTAAAAGTCCAAGTCCCAAGGTTGCCCTAAAGTGGCCACACAAGCTTGGGTGATTTTCTAAGATCATTCGAAAAGGGGTATTTTGGGAAATTCTTTTGGGGTTATGATTCAAAAAGGCCGTAGAAGGGATTAAGGCATCTTGCAAAGGACGGTTTTGGGCCCTTAAGGCCAATTTGAATTAAAAGACTACATAAGAAACTAGCCAAACAAGGCCCTTACTTAAGGTACAGAAGCCCATTAGTCTTTTTTTCTTAGCTTTTTATATATAGCTTGTCTTTTTATTTCTTTAGGGCTTTTTTTGGGTGAATTATGAATATTTTGAGTGTTTTTAGGGTTATCTCTAGAGAAGAAATTTGGGGAGGCCTTTTGGGAGGCTTTTTGTTATTGATTGTGAGAGGATTGGTTGCTTGGGAATTCAATTCCCCTTTAGGGCATCTAAGAGGTTTGGGGTATCTAGAGTGTAATTAGGAGGTTTGGGTTTAAAACCTTGGTTCCCAATTGTGCCTATTTTTGTGTCAATCTATCTATCTTTTTTTTCCTTTTATTTATCTTTTAATTTCCGTTTCCGTATCCGTTCTTGTATAGGGCCCTAAATAACATAAAGAGCTATACCATCTCTTTTAAAATTAATCCATGATATGACAAAAACCACAACCCGCTATATAGACCGGTAAGGATGGGGTTTTAAGCCCACTAGGCCGCTACGATTTTAACAAAAAAAGAGCAAGACTACTTCCTAACCCTTTTTTGCTAGGACCTCTATGTAAAATTTTTAGAAAAAGCAGACAAGGGCCCCCATACCCATATCATTCAAAAAGGCTACCAAATGGGACCCTCGGCTGGAGGGGCAGCGAGCTAAGCGGAAGGCCCCGGGGGCCC
>NW_026721880.1:0-29290 GCF_029784015.1 Lycium ferocissimum | reverse complement strand
TATGTTTTCTTCATTTACATATTCCACAACACAATTAAACCTTCAAAACACAATTAGAAGAGATAAATTCTTACCTTGTTCTTCAAACTTCTTCACTTCCTCAAGTGTTGAATTGAAGAAACCAAGACTCAATCTTCCAAACCAATTGCACCAAGTTGTTAAGGGGCCTTGAATTAGTAGGAATTCAACAAGAAAATAATTTTAGGAATCAAAATTTGAAAGGACCAAATCTTGAGTGTCCATGGCCGAATGGCCATGGTGATTTCTCCTCCTTCTCTTTCTTTCTTTCCTTTTCTCAATTTCTTGAATATTCTTGAACCTTTCCTTCTTTTATAATTAAATTGTCATGTGACCATGTCACATGACTTAAACCATGGGTTGGCCAAGCCACAATATGGCCGGCCACCCTACTCCTTGGGCCAACTTGTTCTCTTTTTTTTCCAAGCCCAATTTCTTGGCCCATATTTTTGGTGATTCATGGAACCAATTTCCGACATTCCAATTTTGCCCTTAGTCTTTTCCAATATTTCCACGTCACTAGTTTCCAAAACATCGCATGCACACTAAGTAGAATCCAATGGAAACCTTAATTCCTACCATTCCGACTTGTTTCCAATTTTTCCGAATACGCATAAAATGCGAGGTGTAACACAAACGTCATCAGAAATGTACAAGGGAAGGTCGCGGGACCCACGGACGAGTGTCGACCCGAACCGGGCCCGCCTATGGGAAACATACTCATCACACGCCATACAACCTCCCACAATGATATCGAGGCAATCCGAGACCTTAGTCGAAAGTTATGAACGTTCGTAGTTTCAACCTCGTATAAAAATAAAGCTCTTTTGAAAACCAAGCTTTTATGCAATTTTAAGAAAAATCAATTATTCCAAAAACATCAAAACCAATATTTTCTCACATCAACATACGAATACCAAGAGACAGACGCGGATCATAGACATGCTCGGATTGTAAGAATAGAATTTCCTCGAGGCTCGTGTCGTAGCTTATGTACAACTAAGACATGCCAAAAGAAAGAAGAGTTAAGCTTTACATACCTCGCTCGAACACAACGCTAATCCAAATCAAATCTATATCCCGAATTCTCCAAGATCTACATAACATCAATAAATACCAACGTCAACCATAAGCATTTAGGAGTTCATTTCCAACTAACACATAATCCTACGGAAATTTGGGCAGCACTTCCGAAAATAGACCAACCCCGAGAATTCAACTCGGCCAAATTCAACAACACAACAACACCAACAATCATTCCAACAATATCCATAATCAATTCGAAACGCATTCGAACATTAAAAATTCTTCTCCACACATTCCAACAACATTCCAGTTATGCTCACTACAACTACATACATACAAACCAACATGTAATCAAACTAACACATATTCAATTATCAATCCAAAACCATTCAACAATATTCAAGAACTCTTTAAACAATTCACACAATATTTCCAACAATCCAACAAATACTCTAATCCACCCGAAATTGTTCCCAAACCCGAGAACCTCAACTCCTACGCATTCCTCGATTTCAAACCATGATTTACTCCAACAATCTATACTCTAACCATGCCATTTCCATAAACATAAAAATTACACTAAATACACAAAATCTTCCAAATCAGCCCATAACACTTACCATACCAACTTGAATCATTAAACTCTCATTTCCAACATAGAATCCACATAACAACAACAACCAAAATTCCAAGAAAACTAATTCATTTCTTGACACACACAAAGGCCATATTCGGCCAACACACCCATATATATATACTTCATGATTTTCATTCATTTCAACACTCCACAATAACCAAACATGCTACATAAACTTAGTTCATCACTTAGACACACAACACACATGCACACGGCCAAACACCATAGTACACGGCTCAACTTCATATACAAAATCTCCATGAATTTCATCCATATTAACATACAACAACACACATAAACCTTCCATAACTCATAAAACAAGATTAGAACTTACCTTTCTTCACAACTCCTCAACTTGTCCAAAGTTGGCCAAGGATGAAAACGAACAATCCAACGCTTGAAATGACAACTCCACATTATCAAGCACCCTCCAATTAGTATATTTGCTTAGAAGAAATAATTTTGGGATGGCTTAATCTTGGTCTTGAAATTTCTCTTCTTGGCCGAATGGTTGGTGGTTTTTGCTCCTCAATGTTCTTGATTTTTCTTAAGTCTTGAGATGATGATAAAATGGTCCCTTAAGACATCTTCTTATTACATATAATAGCCAACCATGTGGCCATGGCCCACTCCAAAGGTGGCCGTCCACATGGCCTTGTTTCCATCTCTTTCTTTCAATAATTGGCCACTTTCAAATATTCCATCTTTGGTCCCAATTTTTTCCTAAATGATCCATGTCAATAAAATCATACACACTTAGGTCTTATGACAAAATCGAAGGTCACACGTCCCGACTTCGCACCCCGGAATGGTCCTGACCTTAACTTATCATAGTTAACCCGAATCGTCCCGACGTTCAAAATACGGGATATAACATAGGATATCAATAATAGGTGACAAATAAGAATTTTAGAGGAACCGATAACCAAAGTATTTATGGATAACTGCGACTAAGATGTTTTGGGTACCACTAGAAATCTTAAATTTAGGGATGAAAGACAGTCATTTGTGATGATTGATGGTTGTTATTGGGAGTTCCGAGGGCTAAGCCACCATTTGCTCGGTCAGGAGAGCAAGGGACCTTTTCAATCCGGAGGGTGATGGAGTACGGGAATTTTATTGGGACCTGTTAGAACCCCAACTCATTTTCGGCCACGTGATAAAGGCCACACAGTAGGGTGGATGTGATTATACCAGCCCTAATGCACTGGATCCCATCAGGACTCAAAGGTTAAGCATGCTGGGTTGAGAGTAGCACTAGGATGGGTGACTCCCTGGAAAGTGTGCTAAAAAGTACTACGGATCTTGATATAGCAGAAGAAGGAGGAACCGGAATAGCATAACGAAAATTAGAAGCATGTGAAACTCACGGATGGAGACTCTAAATTATTGCGAGAGATAAGGCGGACCGGCTTGGCGAAGAAAGAGAAAACATATTGCAACTACAGAATTAGGACGAATTTAGGTAGTATTAGGGATACTTTGTAAGCAAGATGTTAAGAAAAGATGTATACGATATCTTAAGCGTGGTTATGTTAATCAGTAGGTGTGCCCCCGATAATCAACGTTACGATATGTTAAAAGTACGGATTGAACAGGGTATTGGGGTTCAAGTGGCAAGTACTATAGGGCAAGTTGACAGTATTTCCCCTAAAGGTTAGAGTTGGTTGAGCTATTGCATCAGGGAAAGGAAAGGAAGGAAGTGAGCATACAAGAGTAAGAATATTAGGATGCCCTGAGAAGAGGAGAAGTGTGAGCAAGAGAAGTATGTTGCTAACGAGGGCCCGGTAAAACTTTTGAGAAAGAGAGTTTAGGACGACGGTAAAGGTAGAGGACCATCCGGACGAATCTCAAAAGTAAAGAATACGATGGGAATAGGGTATGGTAGTGTGGAATGAAAAGACCAATGTGTGTAGCCCGAAAATAAATTTTGATAGGTGGGACTGAAGGGCAGTAACAATGAATAGTAAGGTAAATTGGGGAAGAATAAGTAGGATTTTGCGAAGATGCTAAAGGGTTTCTAGCTTTTGAGAGGCACCCGAAGAGGTGAATGCATAGTTATAATAACACGCCACGGTTACCTCAGAAACGAAAACGCCCTTCCAAAAGGGTAACTTAGGGATAAAACGAATTTGCACTTCCGAAAAGATATTCTTCGAGCTCCATGTCCAATGTTATAAAATGGCAGGTGGAGAGGAGCATTAGGAGTAAAGGAACTCAAAACCATTGAGGACGAAAGTAAGAAGGATACACTAACGGACTGGTTGAAGGAATTCGAGCAATCACCAAGGGCAAGAGAGAGGATAATAAGTTAACAAAACAGATTAGGAGGCAATATATTAGTGACATGGGATAAGACGCTGTAAAGAGTATAGAGATCCGGTCACAAAGGAAGTCATGATATACGGGGGATATTTATAAGTATGAACTAGCCGTAGTGGCAAAAAGAAAGATGAGGGCTTAACCAAAAGAAAAAAGGGAAAAGTGTACTTTGTAAGGATTTCGTGATAAGAACAAGAAGAGGCAGGACACTGGAAGAACTACGATGTATAGCTGTGACCTAGACAAGTAGGTAAGGTGAATTACGGGACAAATGATCTAAGAAAATGAAAGGACGAATCACAGGAATGGATGATGTGGAATATTAACCTTAATGGTATAATATAGACGTAAAACGAAATTGGGAACCCAGAGCAAGAGGAATTTCAAGGATATTAAGAAGATGATAGTGGAAAAGACTAGGGTTGTAGGAGCGAGGTATAATTAGACACTCCAAAAAGGGGCTTAATGAATTCCATTGTCCCCATTAATTCACTAGTCCAGGGAATTACCAGTCATAAAGGGTAGAAGTGGAAAAAACAACACAGAAGGCATCTAAAGTGGATATGGTATGCATGGGTATGCCAATTGAATACAAAGACTTCGACTAGTAGAAAAGGGAAGTATGTTAAGCCAAGTGACAAAAGGAATTCCGGCATAATAAAGAATCGAGAAATGGGAGGATCATTAACGTCGACTAGATGATTATCAAAGATAATTAATATTCAAAGGTTACTGGTGTATAAGAATATCTTTAAAAAGGGGGGAAGAGCAGACTTAGTCCTGAAATAAATTATGACTTTCCAAAATTTTGAGAAAGAAGTGTATTAGCGCGAGGGAGCCAAAGTTAGAAATGTACTGATATGTCAAGAGTATATCAGGAGAATGTATCTGTATCAAGAGAAACAGATTGGAAATAAGTATATTATGGGGCAGGTATGGAAAAGAAAGTATGATAGGAAAGTAAGGGGATTAACAAGGCAAAAAGAATGGTTCTCTTTAACGTGAGATACGATGTCTCTAGGCCGTGGGTCGAATCGCCCGTACCGAAGAAAATCTGGATCGCATCTAAATACGCAGTGGTATATTCTGAAGGGTAACAAAGAAGAAAAATTAAATGAAGACCAAGGACAACTGAGTTACGACGAAAGGGAATCTTAGTGCCAGAAAAAGTAAGAATCTTAACAAAAAGGGTAATTATAGGCAGTGCGGCACTATCCAAAAGATAAAGGCTATGGGCTTATGGGTAGTAAGATGGCAGTATTGCCAAGGATTAAGAAGTATCATATAAGTCGCCAGCTACGCCAAATATGAGAGCATGTATGATAGATCTGTATGAACAATCGCCGCAAAGAAGTGGCCAATAAAAATGATATAAGGACAGCTATAGAAATTCAACAAAGAATGAAGGCTTATTGAATGATCACTGGTATACGAAACTCGAGGATAAGGTACCCGTGTTGGAAGGAAGTGGTAGTAAAGTGCGAGTTTACTTTAGTTCTATACTGGTTGGTACATTGCAGGATTCACGGAGAAGAAATAAAAGGAAAAGTTTTAATATGAGTTCGAAGTTATTTGGAGTATGAGTTAGTTTGAACTATGAGTATTAGCTTATTATAAGTATTACCCTACTACAAGGAAATATTATGAGTATACGTATTTAAGAGCTTGTGTTGAGACATCGTTATAGTTGGTGTAGGAAGAGAATTTAAGTGGACAGTCGAGGTAAGTAACCGTTAAGAGTAGGGACTCATCAGCAATAAAATACGATTGTAAAGGTAACTGTGATACGCTTGTGGTGAATCAGGAGGCTTGATCAATAGACCACAAAGAAATGATGGGCTGAGCATGCGAAATCGACAAGTATGAGAAGGGATAGCCTAAACTAGTACCAAAGGAGTAAGTAAAGGATGGCGCCATAGTTGAACAAGAGAGTTGTCCACCAGCAAGTAAGGGGAGGTACTTACTAATCAACGGATAGCCATTGAAGTTGCAGGTGTCACACCCTAATTTCTGTTAGGGTGTGATGGGAACCCGACCCTTGTTTAGGGCCGAGCGAACCCGCTGACTCACATAACACTCGTAATCACGCTGGCTCTCAAATCGTAACATAAATACATACCGAAAGTTTTCTTGAAAAATAACATGCTTTTTACCTTTCTCGAACCAAAGAAAATCTGTATCATATAGAAACATATGGAACTTGTAATACAATGCATAACAACACATCGGCTTACATAGCCGCTTACATAACCGACATCCTATACCCACGACACTTTCCTCGCAAAGTCTCTAACACAAAACATGATACTACAACATAATACTTTGACTCGAAGCACTCCCATAGAAAAATGGAGCACGCCAATCCCGCCGGAACATCTTCTCTCGCTAATGTCTTCAACTCATCCGGTGTAATACCGAGGCATGAAACGCAGCTCGAAGAAAGGGGGTCGCACGAAATACGTACCGAGTATGTAAAGCATGAAATGTAGTAAGCGATCACACCGAAGTAAAGAGGCTGTAAAATCATAAGACTTGCCTTTTGAAACCATTTGTCATGCATATGCATATATCGGTAAGTAAAGTCTTATCATAATCATATCGTCATATCATCGTACATATATATCGTACCCGGCCCTCTAGTGAGGGACTCGGTGAGTAAAATCATATCATAATCATGTATGCATGCAGATATACATAAATATACATACCGCATATCGACCTTCTAGTGAGGGACTCGGTGAATAACATGTCCCGCCCCGCTAGCAAGGGGACTCGTATGCCATCCCGGCCGCCATCCCCATCTCATCACATCATCATATCATCATATATATATATATATATATATATATAGCGTGCCGCCCTCTAGTGAGGGACTCGTGAACAATGCAGAAGTTGCACGAATGCGTACCCGGCCCGGGACTCGGTGAAAGATGCATTGAGGCATGCACGAGCAGAGTAGTGAGAAACCATGCACATAAATCATTTCCAGAGACTCAATGAAGTAATCATAAATGAATCGTCATTCGAAAATCGGGACAATAGTTATATAAAAATCTTTCGGACGACACTCGGAACATATCAAATATCATAAGTATATCAAAGTATCGTAGGGACCATAGTCGTATGTCAAATCATTCCGAGCCCGCCTATGGAAATCAAAGTCATCATACGTTACAAAACTTTCTACGAACGTTTCAAAGCAATCCGGTTCTTTTTACGAAAGTTACGGACATTTCTAGACATAGAACCTTTTAGGAACGAAATTCTTTTATGCAATATTTGAACTCCAAATACACATAAGGCTCAAGGACCATATGAAGAATATTACATCATGAAGCAAATAAGGATCATATACGTATTCGGAACGTAAGAGTGGAGTTACCTCAAAACACAAACCATGTCATATCTTAGTTACGTCTAGGACATGCCAAAGAAAGAAAGGGTAAGCCTTACATACCTTAGCCGCTTCCTAAGCTACTCCGAACTTACGTCTCGACCTTTCACGATCTACAATAACATCAGTAGGCATCGAACATTAGCCATAAACATCGAAGAATCCAATTCCAAGCCATTACTTTTTCTACAGAAATTTCGGCAAAGACTTCCCCTATAAATTGGACATCCCCGAGAATTCAACTCGGCCAATTATTCAACAACAATACCAACAACCACATCAACAATATCAATAAGAAATTCCAACTGCATTCTAACATTAATAACTCACTTCTATATAATTCGACGACAATCATGCATATTCAATTCGACTTCGTATATTCAAACTAATATCAAGACTACATTTCATTCTTCCAATTTCATCAACGACACCAACAATCCACACATTTAACAACATTATTACCATAAATATAGGGAAGCATATTTAATTCACATTAGCTAGCAAAACAGCCCGCACAATCGCAACTCCAATCTTGAACCATTAAACCTTTATTTTGCATCATAACATCCATAATGACAACAACCAAACACTAAATGAAATTTATTCATCATGCCTACATTAAATCACATATACTCGGCACACTACACACACACACACTTGCACGCTCAACATTAACACCATAATCACATGAATTTCATTCATTTCCACATTCCACACATACACAACAATCAAACTACACCAAATAGAATTTGTTCATCATGCTTACTCCAACAACATGAACTCACGGCCACAACTTGCAACACACAACCCTTCGTGATTTTTATCCATTTCCACGCACTATAACATGCACATATCATATATAACACATGTAAGAAAGATTAACCTCACCTTTTCCATTGAATTCCTTCACTCGGCTAGGCTCTCCAATCGCATTAACGGATGTTCTTCTTGTTCCAACGACCCTTCCATATTGACGAGGACCTTCCAATTAGTATAAAAGCTAGAAGAACAAATTTTTATTGATCAACTCGAACCAGCCCCTCTTGGCCGGTTCTCCTCCTTTTTTTTTTCTTCATTTCTCTTGAAATTTCTAGACAACAAATGATGAATTGGTCCTCCCTTTCAAGACTTGGTCATATTTATATATACAAAAGGGGCACATGGCCGGTCATGTGCCCTTTATTTTCCACCAATTTTTCTCAAATTTTCTAGATTATTCTCTAAATCATAAAAGATGAATAACCCTTGACTTGGTCAACTTTGCCCGCATATGCATGTCTTACAATATAAAATAAGCACATGGCCCCTTTAATGGCTTAAATTAATTGGCCAACCATGGGTGGGACCCATGCCAACATGGACGGCCACCTTGGCCATTTTATGAAAACATTTTTCCAATTTTTAGCCTCCAATTTCTCCTCATCCCAAATTTATCCTTGATGTTCCATTTCAATAAAAAGGATGGATACGCAACTTATACATTCTAAAAAAAATTATAACCTTGTCCTTAACTTCCCGCCATTAACTTAATATTCAAATGTACAAAATGCGAGGTATAACATCTTTTCCCCCTTTGGAACATTCGTCCTCGAATGTTCAACTAGTCTCGTAAGGTCTTCTAAAGATCTTGGGGGGGGGGGGGGTTTCCCTTATCACCACGGCATGCAATTTCATCTACCAATCATATTTCTCTTTCTTCTCCTCCTCGGGTTCGCAAGTCATTTCCTCTCTGTTATCGTTCCGCCACGGTGCCTTAACGGAAGCTGGTCTTTAGCACGCAACCTTTTTCCTTACAATTAGTGTAATAAGGTTCGGTGTATATCGGGTTAAGCTCTTCCTTCTTGTCGAATCTGATTACGTTCTTCTCGGATGATATCTTCAAGCATACCCATTCGCCAGTCTGGAATTTTAAGTGTCGATACCGATTGTCGTCATATGATTTCTGTCATTTCTGAGCTACTAATAGTCGTTCCACGCTTTAACCATTATCGGGTGATACAATTCTGAAAGAGGTTGGCGTATAAATTCACCCTCCTTTTAGTGGCCAACGAGTTTTGATCCTTTGCTTAAATCGTCTTACAATCTTTCTTTACTCATCTAGTTACATTTTCAACACATTGCCTCATGTCATTACCTTATCTTTAATCCGAACCCTTCTATCGTCCCTTTTGCTCAAATCTTGCTCTCAACTCTCCTGTCACACGTGATGTTGCAATCTTTACCCGAATGTACGAACTGCCTCATATTATTCTAAGAACCGCCTCAATGTAGCGTCGGAATACATCTTTGGTTCAACCGTAAGCATGTCCTGTTCATTCTCAGTACTAGTTCCACCTTGGTAATTTATCTCAAACCATCCTAACATCTTTCCTTAATGCACCTAAAGTATTATCACCGTATTGTTGTTACCGACCCTAAACTTTCCTCGTTAAGCATTTACTTGGTCTCACCTCCAATGTACAAATATTTATAGGTAACATGACTGCCCTTGCATGACCTACATATTTACTCTTAGTCCCGATCGTTCCTTCTCCTGGTTCGTACTATTCCACATCTTACTCCCGTGCTCGCATTTGCTAGGAGTCTACCTTGTCATACTCCTTTTCCCCGCTTTTCTTACTTTCTACCATAGGAATTTTTTTTTTTTTACTGCTAGCAACCACTCTATGGCCTACATCTTAACCTCTGATCCCGTATAGCCGTACTACCTTTCACAATGCCTCCGTAAGCTACTCGTTACTTTCCTTTATCGTATTCCCTCTTTAAGTCTCCATTTCCTAATATCATGTTATGCCGGATACTTACAATTAATTCTCGCCATCCCAACTTTTACCCTGACTTTTATCCCTTTTCTGCGGGCTTTTGGGTCTTACTAACTTGTCTCGGCAGGGGACCTTACCTGTGGCCTAAGCGTCCGTATCCAATATATTGTAGTGTTGTTTGCCTTCGTCTTACACGGGTACCTCTCCCTCGCTTCCCCCCTTCTGGGGTGTACTCATACTATCGCCCAACTCTACCTTGCCTTAAATCCGTATTTCCAATCTCAATTAAGCGGTACTTCTTTATTCCATCATTTGATTGCCTTGCCTTCCGCCTACTCGCTCTCTTTCTTTCTTTTCCAAATGTCACTGTATTAGGATTTCCTAAGCTTAACTTGTGATGAAAACAACATCAACTTGCCTTATAACATCCGTGCCATTTATAGTTTTCTTCTCCCTTGAACTTCGTTACCCTGTCCAATTAATGTCTTCCATATACCGCCACGTTGGTCGTCTAATACACATGTCCCCTTGATCTAGCCATGTACAGATATCTTATACATACCTATGTACACATACAATTCTCTCTCGTTATCTTGCTTACAAGATATCTTCAAACACTATTCCAATTCATCCTAATTCTAGAACTGCGATGTACCTTTTTCCTCTTTATCGGTCTGATTCGCCCCGTTCTGCGCGATCCCCTAAGGTTTCTGCTCACTCCGCAAACTCTTAATTCATCCTTAAGTCACTCTAACTCCTTATTTACTCCTTACGTCTGAATTTGTAGAATTTTCGTAAAACTTCCCAGGGGGTCACCCATCCCAGGATTTCTCTCGCTTCAAAGACGCTTAACTTTGAAACTTCGATGAAATACGATGCCTTAACGCTAGTATAATCGCGTCCACCTCACCGCATGACCTCCGTCACGTGATCTGGAGTAAGTCGAAGTCTTAACGGGTTTCGAAGCGCTCTTATAGCATAATTACTATTTTACCCCTCCTTTGCTCCTCGGTATTCGCTTTTCACCTGCTGATATGATTACCTTTCGTTCTGGGCTTCCAAATTCTCGATGGCAATGAACACACCCCGATCGCCGTTACTTATAAATCCTCAGTTACCCGCCTTTGGATTTCTGCTCTCATTTCACCTTGTTCCTAATCCTTTCCACAACCGAGTCTTTCACAATCCCGTCACTTCTGACACCTGGATCCTTAATTACGCGTGTCATGGTCTGTTACTATACCATTGTCTCACTCCCTTCTTATTTCTTTCTTCCGATTACCCTCTCTTTCTTACGCTCACCATCGTTTCTCTTGTTATATAACCCTTATTCCGTTATATAACCCACTTATTTCACACTTACCTTTATACTTACGTAACTCGATAAGTCTCGCTTATTCGCTCTATAGTTCACTTTTCCATTTCACACTTAAAATTTCTTAAAACATTTTTCAAAACAACAATCATTATCTGTAGCATACTCTTTTAACATTTACAATTTATTCGCACTTCCCGTCATAGCTTTAGCAAAGGTCTCTAAGATTGTCACACCCCGATACCATGACATGAGTGCTTAAACATTCGCGTAATAAAATCTCGGAACTTTTCAAAACAACAATCCGAAATACATAAACATTTACAATTTATTCGGAGCTCACCAACTCCGCGGGGGCAACTTAAATGGAGCAAGTCTTCTCTTCATCCGGCGTACCCGCGTGGCATGAAACGCAGCCCCCGAAGAAGGAGGGTCGCACGGAATATGTACCGAGTATGTAAAGCGATAACAAATAATAACCATAGCTTAATTTAGAGGAAAGAAATCACAATCACGCTCATTACCCGCACCTTCGCTTAAGAGAAAACATAAATAAATACACAAAGTCTCAACAAGCTTTAAGTAAATAATCGCATCCAAGCAACGAATCCGTAGTAAATAATATAATCTAGAACACCTCTTCTAAAGAAGTAATGCAATACATCACATGCGCCGCTTCCGGCAAAAATAATGATAGCCCCTTCGGCACCGCTTCCGCCGATATCAATAATGGCCCCTTCAGGCAGCCGCTTCCGGCTCAATATCAATAATGGCCCCGTCGGCAGCCGCTTCCGGCTCAATATCAATAATGGCCCTTCGGGCAGCCCTAATAATATCAATGGTGGCCCCTTCGGGCATTGCGCTTCCGGCATAATAATAATAACGGCCCCTTCGGGCATATTAGTAATGATAAGAGCAGTAAGTGAAATGAAATAGTAAAATCTCGCACCCCTTTCGGAGTGGTTTTGGAAAAAGTAGCTCACTCGTACATAAGCCGAGGCCATAGTACTCCCGTACGTGAACCGAGGCCATAGCACACTCAAAGGATCAGGCGAGGCCACGCCGCCGTACACGGACCGAGGCCATAGCACACTCGTGCATAAGCCGAGGCCACCGCACCCCCTTCGAGTGGTTTTAGAAAGTATAAATATTAAAATCTCACACCCCCATCGGAGTGGTTTTAGAAAAATCAATTTTGTGTTTCTTTATACAAACTAGTTCTTTAAAAAATCATCGTTGAACCACAAACGCGTTTCCAAAGCCATTTCTTGGAAAACCGAGGAAATAATTATACTAGGAACATTGTCACACCACCACGTACATTGTAGAACATAATGAGGTAGTCGGGTCCTACTCTTGCAAGTTTTAAAGGTTTAGGGAGTTCTTCCATCATTTCACACAATTTCTAGTTCAATTCTACTGAATGAATAGTAGTTAATTTCAATCTCAAATTTCTAAGAAAGGAATTGTCCCCGAGGCACATATTCAAGCCTACTACGTCTAAGACATGCCAAAGAAGGAAAGTGAAGCTTTACATACCTTTTCCGCTTCTTCCACTTCTCCAAATTCAAGTTGCAAATCCGCCAAAATCTACAATTTGGTCATGTTTACCAAACATTGATTAGAGCTTCTATAAATTGAATCTTAAGGTATCAATTGTCTACAAATTTGGGCAGCATTTCCCCGTAAATGCGCCATCCCCGAGAATTCAACTCGGCCAAAAACACAACAACAAACCCGAGAATGGAACTCGGCCACATTATTAATGACAATATTAACAACTTTTGCCAACGACATCAACAATCAAGTCAAAAATATCCCAAACAACTTTTACCTCAACTTCACACTTTCAAACTAATGTCACCATTTTTATATTCCTTTACTAATTCAAGATCATTCAAATACAATTCGGGAGTATTTCATATCGTCTTACAAAATATACAAAAATTCCACCAAAATCCATGATTCACCCGAAAACTCCTCAACTTTCCTAGAACAATTTTTAATGCATTTTCTCGCTTCCAAATTCATAAACTATATCAACAATTCCATATACTAGCAACATCATTTCCATAATTTCAAGAACTATATTCGAATCATACAAGTCTCCCAAAACAGCCCGTAAACACAACAACTATGACACAACACTTTATGACCTTTCCTTCATAACTATTTTCACTTTTCCGGCTTGCTAGGCCTTCCAATAAATTCCACATAAAAGATGAGATAAATAACATACCTTATATGTGAAGAAACTCAGCCACATCAACCCTTTTCCAACACCAAGCGTAAGCAAAAGCAAGAACAATCACCTTTCACGGACTAGTTTGGCGTAATCTTGTCAAATTCTTGATTTATTGGACTATAATATTTGGGAGAGGTGTAGAAAATTTTCTAGGAACTTTTAGAAGGTTAATTTGCTGAAAATAACAGATTTATGGGGCATTTATAGGCCCCCTAGGTCGGTTTCACCGACCTCCCCTTGTGGGGCCCGCGGAGCTTCTCTTTGTTTTTTGGCAGCTTAAGGTCTGGTTACTAAAAGGGTCATAACGTTTGATCCCGATATGGTGTGAGGGCCCACGACCTACCGTTGGAAAGCTATTTCAATTATCTACAACTTTAATTCTTTGTGTTTTTCCAAATTCCAAACGTATAATAGCGTTTTGGCCCCTCCAAGTCAGGTCATCCGAAAACGTATCTTTAAATCATCCTTTTGGAGGGCTTACACTCATTTTTGGCTTGTGGGTCCTTCTTAGGACTTGCTCAACTCCACATGCACTACCCATATATCTCTTCATATATATTTTATAAAGTCCCGACATGTGTGCCCCACCTTAACTTATGGTTACGAGGGCTATCATCGAGTGATCACGTTAACCGATTTACTTCCTACACTCTCCAAAATCCATATATATATATATATATATTCTTATGCTCATATAACATAATCTTCATCCCTAACCTTCCTCAATATTACCATGAACCATTTTGTGAATTTTCCTTTTTGCCCTTGACCTTTCTCAATATTTCCACATTAATAATATTCATAAACTACTTGCACATTAAAATAATTTTTTGAAAAATGATCTTGTCCTCGACATTCCGCAACTATCTCGAAATATCCAAGGCGTACGAAATGCGGGCTATAACATCCTCCCCTTTAGAACATTCGTCCTCGAATGTTCAATTGACCTTATGGGCGTCATAATGCTTCGGGAGGGTCTCTTTATAGCCGCTCTTTCCTTCATGCCCGTTTCTTATTGTCCGCCTTATCTCATCGTGGTGAAACCACTTAGCCCTTTTATACCGTAGCTTCGATCATTGGGACTCACATGTCCACAAATACAATCATATATGGGATGTCCTACACCTTTATATTTATATATAATTACTATCGCCTAGCCCATAAAATGCATCCAACCGCTGTTCAAGCCTATTCTAATTCCAGGGCGTGGTACACTTTCTGTTTCTTCACTGAGCTAGTTTGCCACTACGCGTCTTCATATGGCTTCCAACCATTCCATATGATCTAGTTTCCCCCTTAAGGTACTCCAATTTCTCATTTGTCTCATATGTCTAAATATGTAAAATTTCTTGTAACTTCCTGTGGGGTCACCCATCCTAGAATTGCTCCCACCGAGCACGCTTAACCCCGAAACTTTGCCGGAATTCGATGCCTTAATGCCGATATAATCACGTCCACTTCCACACATGACCGTTATTACATAACTGGAGCCGCCTCAAAGTTTCACAGCATTCCGGCACATACTCGTAGCACGTCCCTTCTTGTACATTTACTATTTTACCCCTTTTGGTCTTCCATACTACCTTTACCACCTCTTATCATTTAGAATCCGTACGCAGCGAGTATCACAATATCTTACAAAATACGTACGACTATACATCACATCCCAAACTCGTCCAAAACTTTCTCGTTTCAAGTAGTAGAACAAATATATCCGTGCTTACTCTTATGGCCTTCCCATGTCGCCACTTACCTCCTTCCGTCGTACGTAAGGCTTACATATGGGATTTCATTTTCTTATGACTTGGCTCTATCGCACGATCTATGACAAAGAAAGTCAACAATCCCTAGATGCCCTGTAGCCTCCTGTTTATAGATGTGGCGCGCTTCACACCATAAACAGGACTCTACCGGACACGACTTTGCAGACACCCCTAGGACAAACCTGCTCTGATACCACTTTGTCACACCCCGACCTTACTAGGGTGTGATGGGCACCCGACTCTCCTCAGAGTCGAGCGAACCCTTAAACATTCGCGTAATAAAATCTGCCATTTCGAAAATTTCTTAAAACATGGAACTTTTCAAAACAACAATCATTATCCGTAAATACATACTCTTTTAACATTTACAATTTATTCGCACTTCCCGACGCACTATCCACAGTGACACCGTCTCGCAAAGTCTCTAAGATGTACGATACCATGACATGAGTGCTTGACTCGGCAACACTCCGAACTAAAATGGAGCTCACCAACTCCGCGGGGGCAACTTCTAACAAGTCTTCTCTTCATCCGGGTGTACCGCGTGGCATGAAACGCAACCCCCCCGAAGAAGGAGGGGCCGCACGGAATATGTACCGAGTATGTAAAGCGATAACAAATAATAACCATAGCTTAATTTAGGAGGAAAGAAATCACAATCACGCTCATTACCCTCACCTTCGCTTAAGAGAAACATAAATAAATACACAGTCTCAACAAGCTTTAAGTAAATAATCGCAATCCAAGCAACGAATCCGTAGTAAATAATATAATCTAGAACACCTCTTCTAAAGAAGTAATGCAATACATCACATGCGCCGCTTCCGCAAATAATGATAGCCCCTTCGGGCAGCCGCTTCCGGCTCGATATCAATAATGGCCCTTCGGCAGCCGCTTCCGGCTCAATATCAATAATGGCCCCTTCGGGCAGCGCTTCCGGCTCAATATCAATAATGGCCCTTCCGGGCAGCCGCTTCCGGCTCAATATCAATGGCGGCCCCTTCGGCATTGCCGCTTCCGGCATAATAATAATAACGGCCCTTCGGCATATTAGTAATGATAAAAGTAGTAAGTGAAATGAAATAGTAAAATCTCGCACCCCCTTTCGGAGTGGTTTTGGAAAAAGTAGCTCACTCGACATAAGTCGAGGCCATAGTACTCCCGTACGTGAACCGAGGCCATAGCACACTCAAAGGATGAGGCCGAGGCCGACGCGCCGCTCGTACACGGACCGAGGCCATAGCACACTCGTGCATAAGCCGAGGCCACCGCACCCCTTCGAGTGGTTTTAGAAAGTATAAATATTAAAATCTCACACCCCCATCGGAGTGGTTTTAGAAAAATCAATTTTGTGTTTCTTTATACAAACTAGTTCTTTAAAAAATCATCGTTGAACCACAAACGCGTTTCCAAAGCCATTTCTTGGAAAACCGAGGAAATAATTATACTAGGAACATTGTCACACCACCACGTACATTGTAGAACATAATGAGGTAGTCGGGTCCTACTCTTGCAAGTTTTAAAGGTTTAGGGAGTTCTTCCATCATTTCACACAATTTCTAGTTCAATTCTACTGAATGAATAGTAGTTAATTTCAATCTCAAATTTCTAAGAAAGGAATTGTCCCCGAGGCACATATTCAAGCCTACTACGTCTAAGACATGCCAAAGAAGGAAAGTGAAGCTTTACATACCTTTTCCGCTTCTTCCACTTCTCCAAATTCAAGTTGCAAATCCGCCAAAATCTACAATTTGGTCATGTTTACCAAACATTGATTAGAGCTTCTATAAATTGAATCTTAAGGTATCAATTGTCTACAAATTTGGGCAAAGATTTCCCCGTAATGCGCCATCCCCGAGAATTCAACTCGCCAAAAACACAACAACAAACCCGAGAATGGAACTCGCCACATTATTAATGACAATATTAACAACTTTTGCCAACGACATCAACAATCAAGTCAAAAAAAATATCCCAAACAACTTTTACCTCAACTTCACACTTTCAAACTAATGTCACCATTTTTATATTCCTTTACTAATTCAAGATCATTCAAATACAATTCGGGAGTATTTCATATCGTCTTACAAAATATACAAAAATTCCACCAAAATCCATGATTCACCCGAAAACTCCTCAACTTTCCTAGAACAATTTTTAATGCATTTTCTCGCTTCCAAATTCATAAACTATATCAACAATTCCATATACTAGCAACATCATTTCCATAATTTCAAGAACTATATTCGAATCATACAAGTCTCCCAAAACAGCCCGTAAACACAACAACTATGACACAACACTTTATGACCTTTCCTTCATAACTATTTTCACTTTTCCGGCTTGCTAGGCCTTCCAATAAATTCCACATAAAAGATGAGATAAATAACATACCTTATATGTGAAGAAACTCAGCCACATCAACCCTTTTCCAACACCAAGCGTAAGCAAAAGCAAGAACAATCACCTTTCACGACTAGTTTGGCGTAATCTTGTCAAATTCTTGATTTATTGGACTATAATATTTGGGAGAGGTGTAGAAAATTTTCTAGGAACTTTTAGAAGGTTAATTTGCTGAAAATAACAGATTTATGGGGCATTTATAGGTCTCCCTAGGTCGGTTTCACCGACCCTCCCCTTGTGGGGCCATGGAGCTTCTCTTTGTTTTTTGGCAGCTTAAGGTCTGGTTACTAAAAGGGTCATAACGTTTGATCCCGATATGGTGTGAGGGCCCACGACCTACCGTTGGAAAGCTATTTCAATTATCTACAACTTTCATTCTTTGTGTTTTTCCAAATTCCAAACGTATAATAGCGTTTTGGCCCCTCCAAGTCAGGTCATCCGAAAACGTATCTTTAAATCATCCTTTTCGAGGGCTTACACTCATTTTTGGCTTGGTGGGTCCTTCTTAGACTTGCTCAACTCCACATGCACTACCCATATATCTCTTCATATATATTTTATAAAGTCCCGACATGTGTGCCCCACCTTAACTTATGGTTACGAGGGCTATCATCGAGTGATCACGTTAACCGATTTACTTCCTACACTCTCCAAAATCCATATATATATATATATATATATATATATTCTTATGCTCATATAACATAATCTTCATCCCTAACCTTCCTCAATATTACCATGAACCATTTTGTGAATTTTCCTTTTTGCCCTTGACCTTTCTCAATATTTTCACATTAATAATATTCATAAACTACTTGCACATTAAAATAATTTTTTGAAAAATGATCTTGTCCTCGACATTCCGCAACTATCTCGAAATATCCAGGCGTACGAAATGCGGGCTATAACAGCTATATTCATATTACATCCTGTTCGTAATCAATCCGATAATATAACACTTCTTAATCCTTTCAATTTCTCTGTACCATATCAACATCGACCTTATAATTATTATTATCCCCGATTCAATAATTAGCTTCTTTCTCGGTGTCGGCCGTACTCGTAGCTTAGTCAATCAATCTTTTTTTCATTACTATTGGCGCGACCTTCCGAGACATATTACAAATCTATATCTCATTCTCACTTTATTTCTGGGAAAATTTCGACAGAGTTTCCTCTGTAACTGTTACTATCTCAAAACCTGTACACAGGAAATACCAACAATGCCTCACAGGGCCAACATATATATATACATTTCATGTCATATCACAGCCACACAGGGCTCCCAATATCATTGACAGTACAAAAATAATAAACATACCTTGTGTGCCCAACTCAATCGGCACCTGTTACACTTCCTTATTTACTTTTCCTTTTGATCTTCAACTCGTATTTCAATCGTACTTCCATATCTTACCCAACATGTATCTTTCGTACCATTGCTTACCTGCGTACTTCGTAGCTTCCAATGTCGCCAGTCGTTTTCTTCCGTCGATGCCATTTTTCTGCTGAAATCAGAGGTTAGCGCAAATAATCTCATTTCCTATGACTTGGCTCTATGGCACAATCTAAGATGTCAAAGAAGAGTAACCATCCTAGATGCCCCATAGCCTCCTGTTTATAAATGTGGCGCGCTTCACACCATAAAATGGACTTTACCGGACACGACTTTGCAGACAACCACCTAGGATGAACCGCTCTGATACCAATTTGTCACACCCTAATTTATGTTAGGGTGTGATGGGCACCCGACCCTTCTTTAGGGCTGAGCGAACCCACTGACTCACATAACACTCGTAATCACGCTGGCTCTCAAATCGTAACATAAATACATACCGAAAGTTTTCTCGAAAATAACATGCTTTTTACCTTTCTCGAACCAAAGAAAATCTGTATCATATAGAAACATATGGAACTTATAATACAATGCATAATAATACATCGGCTTACATAGCCACTTACATAACCGACATCCTATACCCACGACACTGTCTGTAAAGTCTCTAACACAGAACATGATACTATAACATAATACTTTGACTCGGGCAAAGACCGGAGCAACCTGAGACGCCAATCCCGCCGGAACATCTTCTCGCTAATGTCTTCAACTCATCCGGGTGTACCGCGCGATACGAAACGCAGCCCCCGAAGAAAGCGGGGTCGCACAATATGTACTGAGTATGTAAAGCATGAAATGTAGTAAGCGGGATCACACTGAAGTAAAGAGTACAGAAAATCATAAGACTTGCCTTTTGAAACCATTTGTCATGCATATGCATATATCGGTAAGTAAATTCATATCATAATCATATCGTCATATCATCGTACATATATATCGTACCCGCCCCTAGCCGAGGGACCCGGTGAGTAAAATCATATCACAATCATGTATGCACGATATACATATATATACATACCGTACCCGGCCCTCTAGTGAGGGACTCGAATAGCGTGTCCCGGCCCCGCTAGCAAGGGACTCGGTATGCCATCCTGGCCGCCATCCCCATC
The DNA here is from genome assembly GCF_029784015.1 of Lycium ferocissimum. Classification (NCBI taxonomy): domain Eukaryota; kingdom Viridiplantae; phylum Streptophyta; class Magnoliopsida; order Solanales; family Solanaceae; genus Lycium; species Lycium ferocissimum. The sequence goes on along the minus strand of NW_026721880.1, from coordinate 8,897 downwards.
TCATCACATCATCATATCATCATACATATATATATATATATATATAGCGTACCCGGCCCTCTAGTGAGGGACTCGGTGAACAATGCAGAGTGCCGCACGAATGCATACCCGCCCGGACTCGTGAAAGATGCATTGAGGCATGCACGAGCAGAGTAGTGAGAAACCATGCACATAAATCATTTCCGAGACTCAATGAAGTAATCATAAACGAATCGTCATTTGAAAATCGGACAATAGTTATATAAAAATCTTTCGACGCACTTTGAAACATATCAAATATCATAAGTATATCAAAGTATAGTAGGGACCATAGTCGTATGTCAAATCATTCGAGCCCGCCTATGGAAATCAAAGTCATCATACGTTACAAAACTTTTCTACGAACGTTTCAAAGCAATCCGGTTCTTTTACGAAAGTTACTTTTACATTTCTAGACATAGAACCTTTTAGGAACGAAATTCTTTTATGCAATATTTGAACTCCAAATACACATAAGGCTCAAGGACCATATGAAGAATATTACATCATGAAGCAAATAAGGATCATATACGTATTTGGAACGAAGAGTGGAGTTACCTCAAAACACAAACCATGTCATATCTTAGTTACGTTCATAGGACATGCCAAAGAAAGAAAGTGGTAAGCCTTACATACCTTAGCCGCTTCCTAAGCTACTCCGAACTTACGTATCGACCTTTCACGATCTACAATAACATCAGTAGGCATCGAACATTAGCCATAAACATCGAAGAATCCAATTCCAAGCCATTACTTTTTCTACAGAAATTTCGGCAGCACTTCCCCTATAAATTGGACATCCCCGAGAATTCAACTCGGCCAAATATTCAACAACAATACCAACAACCACATCAACAATATCAATAAGCAATTCCAAACGCATTCTAACATTAATAACTCACTTCTACATAATTCGACTAAGAATCATGCATATTCAATTCGACTTCGTATATTCAAACTAATATCAACACTACATTTCATTCTTCCAATTTCATCAACGACACCAACAATCCACACATTTAACAACATTATTACCATAAATATAGGGAAGCATATTTAATTCACATGAGCTAGCAAAACAGCCCGCACAATCGCAACTCCAATCTTGAACCATTAAACCTTTATTTTGCATCATAACATCCATAATGACAACAACCAAACACTAAATGAAATTTATTCATCATGCCTACATTAAATCACATATACTCGGTCACACTACACACACCACACTTGCATGGCTCAACATTAACACCATAATCACATGAATTTCATTCATTTCCACATTCCACACATACACAACAATCAAACTACACCAAATAGAATTTGTTCATCATGCTTACTCCAACAACATGAACTCACGGCCACAACTTGCAACACACGACCCTTCGTGATTTTTATCCATTTCCACGCACTATAACATGCACATATCATATATAACACATGTAAGAAAGATTAACCTCACCTTTTCCATTGAATTCCTTCACTCGGCTAGGCTCCCCAATCGCATTAACGGATGTTCTTCTTGTTCCAACGACCCTTCCATGTTGACGAGGACCTTCCAATTAGTATAAAAGCTAGAAGAACAAATTTTTCTTGATCAACTTTAGGGGGCTGGTTCGACAGCCCTTTTGGCCGTTCTCCTCCTTTTTTTTCTTCATTTCTCTTGAAATTTCTAGACAACAAATGATGAATTGGTCCTCCCTTTCAAGACTTGGTCATATTTATATATACAAAAGGGGCACATGGCCGGTCATGTGCCCTTTATTTTCCACCAAATTTTCTAGATTATTCTCTAAATCATAAAAGATGAATAACCCCTTGACTTGGTCAACTTTTGCCCACATATGCATGTCTTACAATATAAAATAAGCATACGGCCCCCTTTAATGTCTTAAATTAATTAGCCAACTACGGGTGGGACCCATGCCAACATGGACGGCCACCTTGGCCATTTTATGAAAACATTTTTTCAATTTTTAGCCTCTAATTTCTCCTCATCCCAAATTTACCCTGGATGCTCCATTCCAATAAAAGGGATGAATACGCAACTTATACATTCTAAAAAAAAATTATAACCCTGTCCTTAACTTCCCGCCATTAACTCGGAATATTCAAATGTACAAAATGCGAGGTATAACAGCAGGCCAGAACCACCCTAATGGAAGGAGAATGATAACCAAGTATTAGTTGATTTCTGATTGCGTACATAAGAACAGAAGGTCATAGAATTTGGGAAATGATGCAGTAAAGAGTTAAGACGGAATGAGAAGAGGCTGACCAACTGATAGTATAAAGGTATGACGACAGGAGTTCAGAAAAAGGGCAATCACTTCACGAAATAAATGCAAAACGTTGTGGATTTGTAACCACAACATTCGAGGATGAATGCCTTAAAAGGGGGGAGGGGAAGAGAATGTTACACCTCGCAGTTTTGAGATTCAAGTTACCTCTCAGGAAGCATATGAGGTTATACGTGTGTATCATATGGTTGTGCGAGTTTAAGTTCATAGGACAAGCCCTGGAAGGATCGAAGGGAAAGTGAGCTAAGGAAATTAACTTGTTGGAACTTTGGAGAAAATGTGAAGGGCAATTTTTCCCAAATTAGAGGAAGAATATCTTTTAATATACGAAGAGTTTTAAGGTGAAGAAAAAGCCTAAAGTGTTGTTCACGAAGTCTAATTTTCAACGCAACAAACCGCCCATCGATACGGTATCAGAGCTATGGATGTTACAAGATGGACTGGCCAGCTAAGAAAATGCTCTACGCGAACGCGCCAGGAGGTGGTGCGAACGCGCAGAAGGGGTGACAGACAACCCAGCGCGAACGCGCTGAGTACTTTTTAGGTATGTGCAACCTAAGCCTCAGACATTATAAAAAATGTTTATCCCCTTTATTTCCTCATTCAAACACCCTCCAAACTTCCCAAATCTTCTGGAACCCTCCACCCCTTCCACTTATCAAGTTTTCACGTAAATAGAGTTTAATCCCCGGATTCTGGTCCGTACACGAGCGTACGAGCGATTATAAAATCGTATAGTGACAGGTCTTGGCTCAAGCTCAAGGAAGAAAGTGAAGATATCGCAATACTAGAGGGAGTAAGGTATGAATCTCTCCTTATTAATATTAGTTTCGATTTATTTATGAAGGCAAAACTATTAAACAGTCGTATAATGAGTTGGTTAGTTGAAGAATTTGGAAAACATCGTGAGAGATGTTTTACGACGTATATTGGTGTTGGTAATGATGTTGTTGATGTTGGTATTGTTGTTGTTGTTGGTTGTTGAAATGTCATTTCAGGCTAGGAATATAAACAGAGGAGATGTTGCCCGAATTTCGGTAGATTTTAAATGGAATTAAATTCAGAAATTGAGATGGGCGTATGACTTTAAGCCTAACAATAGTATGAATGGTTTATTTGTAGATTACGAGCTTGGAAGGATAATCGTTGAGTCGCTAAGGAGATCGAAAGGTATGTTAAGGCTAGTCCCTTTCTTTCAAAGGCATGATTCCTATGTTATGTTTCCATATATGTTACCATAACCTTCTTACTTCCAAAATTTAGAAGTTCATGATTCTTAAAAGCTTCCTATGAAACCAAAGATGAGATGTTTTCCATAATGTCCTTATCCTCAAAAGTTAAAGTTTCATGATTCCAAGAGTTCCTTATGACGCTAAAGATGAGTATGCTTTACAAGGATAAAGAAGATGAGATGTTTTCTATGATGAGCACGATAATGATGATTTTGATTCTAGAGGTTCCAAAGCTTATGATTCTAATGCTATTATGAGAGTATCAAGTTTATTTCATGAATTTTCTTGAAATGCTCATTGTTGTTGGTCTCACCTCATGAATTGTTCCTTCGAGGTGAGATATAGCGATGGTGATTTTTCCATAATATAAATCGGAGGTTACCGACCTTACGTCACTCCGATAGAGTTGTAGCTTTCACTTGGGCTCTCATGCATGCTTTATAATTATGTATGTATTTTAATAACACCGTGCCTATATGGCCAGGCAGAATAACACCGCGCCGTCCATTAGGCGGCCGGGCAAACACACCACTGCAGTAGGCAGCTTATGATTACCCCGGACAAGGGGAGGCACGACGAGGGCTAATGATGATAACATCGTGCCTAAATGTGTTATAACCCGTATTTCGTACGTTTGGATAATTCGGGATAATTGCGAGAAGTTAAAGGCAAGACTATGTCCAATTTTTTTTTTAATGTACAAGTGGGTTGTGAATATTATTTATGAACCCTATTAGTATGGAAATATTGGAAAAGGCCAAGGGTAAAAAGGGATATTCGCAAAATGGTTCATGGTAATATTGTGGAAGCCTAGGGGCAAAATGGTAATTTCATAAATATTCAAGAAAATTCTTGAAATTTCCAAGATGGCCGTGTGGCATGGGTAGTATGTGCTCATGTTTGTATTAAGTGGGGGATAATTGCAAATTATAAAGATATATGGACTAAAGCTTCCATAAGAAGACACTTAGTCTTCTTTGTTGAGTTTCAAAGAAAATTCAAGAAAAAAGAAGAAATCTCTAGAAAAAAAAAAAGGGAGGAGAGGGCATGTGCCCCTCACATTCTTATAAGGACTATATATATAGAAGAGGGGGTGAATAATTCATCATTCCAATTGATGAAATAAGAAAGAGAGAGAGAGAAAAAAAAAGAAAGAAAAGAAGAGGTGTGTTCGGCCATGGTGGCCAAATATGGCCATGAGGAAAAGTTGATCAAAAAATTATTTCCTTCAAGTATTTCCATTAATTGGAAGGTCCCTAGAAAAGTGGAGTACCCATTGGAGCAAGAAAAACATCTATGCTTGCAAGTTCATAACAATGGTCAAGTGAAGAAGTTGAAGGAACAAGGTAAGAATCAATTTTATATAGTATGTGGTCGTTGTTGTGATGTATAAAAAGGAATGAAGAATTCATGAGAATATGCATGTAGTTGTGGTATAGCCGAATGGAATAGTGTTGTGTAGAGATGATGAGTTAATTTTTATTTAGTATGTTGATTGTTGTAATTGTGGATTCTATGATGGGAAATGAGGATTTAATGGTTAGAAATGAAATTGTGATTGTTTGAGGATTATGGAAGAAGTTGGTGAGACATTAGTATGATTTCTTATAATTGAAAGAATAATTCATGCATGTTGTGGAATTGAAAAATGAATGAAAAAAAAACATGAGAATATGCATGTATGTGGCCGTGTGTGTGGTGTAAGGTTAAGGGGCCAATTTTATGTAGTATGTTGTTTGTTATTGTAATGTCAAGAAATGAGTGCAATATTAAGGAAATGTTATTGAATTATGTAATGGAGCTACTAATGTTGGAGTGTGTGTTTTGAATTAATTGTTGAATGTTGGAAGATATGATTATTGATACTGTTGTGGCCGAGTTCCATTCTCGGGTTTGTTGTTGTTGAATTGGCCAAGTTGAACTTGGTGGGATGGAGTATTTACAGGGGAAATGCTGCCGAAATTTCGGTAGGCAAATGTTACCTTAAGATTCAACTTCTAAATGCTCTAGTTGACGTTTGGTAAATATGACCAAATTGTAGATGTTGGCGAAATTGGAACTTGAATTTAGAGGAGCGTAAGAAGCGGAAAAAGGTATGTAAGGCTTCACTCCTCTTCCTTTGGCATGTCTTAGATGTAATAGGCTTGAATACGTGTCTCGGGGACCACTCTAATTCTAGAAATCCGAGCTTGAACTTGACTACTATTCATTCAGTAGAATTGAATTAAATGCTTATGAATAGTTGAAAGAATTGTCTAAACACCTGGAACTTGCATGAATAGGATCCGTTTACCCTAAAACTCTCATAAGTCATGCCATGAAACGTATTATACGTAAATTGTGTACGCCGCCTCATTTGACTCGAGGTGGGCCCACTATTCCTTAATTTCCTCCTGGCTCCATTTGGTTTATTTCCGTATTACGAGTTAAAGGAAACTCTTGGACATCATTCCGACTACTAAATAATAGTTGTTTTAATTAATACCTCGATTCCAAGGCATGATTTTCTTCATAAAAAGTTCCTAAATGTTTTCCAAAATATTTATTCTTCTCCAAATCTAAGTTTTACAATTCTTTTTGAAAGTTTCTATATCTAGAACGACGACTCCGATTTTACAACGACAAAGATGATGCTAAATATGAGAAAATGTCTATGACACGATATGCTATGACATGACACGATATGCTATGACATGACACGATATGCTATGACATGATATGATACAATATGACATGTTCTACGTTCTCTTAATGTTATTCTCCGTTGATAGTCTCGCCTTATAATTATTGTTCCTTCAAGGTGAGACAAAGCGACCATGATTACTCCATAATGCGATCGGAGGTTTCCGACCTTACGTCCCTCCGATGGATACATAACTTTCTTTGGGCTCTCATGCATGCCATACCTGTATATGTACATGGGTTGGGGGGATGGGATACATGTATACATGGGGGAAATGGGAAGGGAAACATGTTTCATTGCCACTGGTCGGTGGCTTATCATCCCGACGCGGGATTTATGGGCGGCCGGAGTAATTCGGCGCAATGTGGGCGAGCCGCTTGTTCGGCGCCATGATACCATATGACCGGACAAGCATGCATGGCATCCGCCCTCGGGGCACTCATATGCCGCGGTTACTGCGTTATCCGATGATATGTTCTATGTTTCCATCGTTATTGTTCATATGTACAAAGGTGTTATTCCTTTACCTCACGATATGATATCTCGTTATTATTCATGCTTATATCTCTTACTATGTTGCTACTCCCGCCTTACATACTCGGTACATAGCTCGTCGACCCCTCTTCTTCGGGGGCGCGTTTCATGCCGCGTGGTACACCTGATGAGTGCCGAATCTAGCATAGAGGATGTTCCAGCAGAGTTGGTAGGCTCCACTTGTCCCGGAGTGCTGCCGAGTCAGAGTATACGTGCCATGATGTTTTGTTCGGAGTTAGAGACTTTGCGGTGGAGTCGTGGGTATTGGGTTGTCATGTGTAAGCGGCTCCAACAGCCGATATGCTATTATGTTTCGTGTCACGAGTCTTATATGATGTCAGATTCTATTTATGGAAAAAAAAATGTTCTATGTATTCATTTCTAACTGATTCATAAAGTCATATGTGTAATAAGAGTTAGCGGGTTCGCTCGGCCCCGAATACGGGGTCGGGTGCCCATCACACCCTAGTAAGACCGGGGTGTGACAAAGTGGTATCAGAGCAGGTCGGTCTAAGGGTTGTCTGCAAAGTCGTGTCCGGTAGAGTCCTGTTTATGGGTGTGAAGCCGGCCACATTTATAAACAGGAGGCTGCGGGGCATCTAGGAATTGTTGACCTTCTTTCTGTCCTATGATCGTGCGATAGAGCTAAGTCATACGAAATAAGATTTTCCTATATAAGCCAGACATACGATGGAAGAAAGCGAGTGACGCTATGGAAGGCCATAGAGGTAAGTCCTAACGTAATTGTTCTGTCACCTGAATTTGGAAGCACTGGATGACTAGAATGTGTCATAAGGCCGTATGTTCTGCGAGGTGTTATCGATATCTGTGACGCACAGATTTGAAAGGATGTGTTACGAAAATGTTTCGGAATCTGTAAGACTTCAACTTGCTCTAGAATATGTAATAAAGGTCATACGAGGAAGTGGATGCGATTATATCAGCATTAAGGCACTGGATTTCACCAAAGTTTCGAGGTTAAGCGTGCTCAGGTGGGAGCAATTCTATGATGGGTGACCCCCTGGGAAGTGTGCGAGAAATTCGATATATTCAGACCTAAGAGACAAATGAGAAGTTAGGGTGGCCTAAGGGAAACTAGGGCATATGGAATGGTTGGAGACCATAAGAGGATGCGCAGGACGAGGCAGACTTGCTCGGTGAAGAGACAGGAAGTGCATCACAGCCCTAGAAATAGGATAGGATTGAACAGTGCTAGGAAGTATTTTGTGAGTTAGTTGATAGTAATTATATATATATATATATGAAGGCGTAAGATATCCCATGCATGATTGTATCAGTGGACATGTGAGGTCTGAGGGATTTGATCTTAGCGGAAATAAAATAAAATGAAGGGAACGTGCATAGGAGACCGCTCGGTTATAGCATCACAAATATAGTTAAAGACCCGAGGTATAAGGATGAAGAGAGAGCGAAAATTGTAAGGATTCTATGCCAAGGGAAAGACAGCGTGGACGCACAGACGCGCAGTTAAAAAGGAATTACGAGTAAGTGAGTTAAGCAAGTGAAAGGACGAATAGTGGACGAGAGAGTTTGGAAAAGGGGACAAAATGATGACATAGGCGGAAAGTAAAAGAAAAACTTGGGATAAGAAGCTTCGATATGTTATGTGCAGAGTTGGAAAGAGAGACGAGGAATGGGTATAAAGAGAGGAACGACTGAAAAAGGGACCCTCCCGAAGTACTATGACACCCTATAAGATCAATCGAACATTCGGGGACGAATGTTCTAAAGGGGGGGAGGATGTTATAACCCGTATTTCGTACGTTTGGATAATTCGGGATAATTGCGAGAAGTTAAAGGCAAGACTATGTCCAATTTTTTTTTTTAATGTACAAGTGGGTTGTGAATATTATTTATGAACCCTATTAGTATGGAAATATTGGAAAAGGCCAAGGGTAAAAAGGGATATTCGCAAAATGGTTCATGGTAATATTGTGGAAGCCTAGGGGCAAAATGGTAATTTCATAAATATTCAAGAAAATTCTTGAAATTTCCAAGATGGCCGTGTGGCATGGGTAGTATGTGTGCTGTGTTTGTATTAAGTGGGGGATAATTGCAAATTATAAAGATATATGGACTAAAGCTTCCATAAGAAGACACTTAGTCTTC
>NW_026721879.1:0-7256 GCF_029784015.1 Lycium ferocissimum | reverse complement strand
ATGAAATTTAAAGTTCTTAATCTCACTTAGTCCCCTATTGGTCAATTAATCCTTATTTTCCAATAATGTTTTATACCAAACGAAATTCATAGGCTATTTGATGCATCGAAACGAAATCGGGAGACGAAAACCCTTACCGGGAACCCTAAAACCGCTTCGTCTTTAACTTGTCGCACTTAGCTTTGTAATGTCCCTACGCAAAGATACGGGACATAACAATTTGAGGTAGCTACACCGGTAGGGGATTCTGTTATAGCCAGGCAAGTTTATAGAGATTGTTCGGTAATTATCCGGGGTCGTTGCACCAAAGGATCCGATAGAGCTAGATAGACCAATTCGATGTATATGGGTATGGATTGCTAGCTTCTTGTTATGCTAATGTTGATTTTCAAAAGAAGGTAGTTCGTTTCCAATTTCAGGGGAACCGTTATAGAGTGGGGGGAAATACTGATCGCCGGGGGTAAGTTTATTTCATACCTCAAGGCAAGAAATTGATTAGAAGGGGCTATATTTATCCGGTTCGTGTACATGATCTAAAGGAAGAGGCACCGACTCTTCGCCGGTCCTGGTTAATGAATTTCCCGTATGTTTTCCCCGTGACGAGTTTCCCGGTCTTCCTCCCGAGCGGGAGATAGAGTTCACCATTGATGGCCCGACACTCACCCTATATCTATTCCTCCGTACGAATGGCCCCGGGCGAATTAAAAGAACAAGGAATGAGGGATTTATTAGAGAAGGGCTTTATTGGGCCCGCACATCACCCCGGGAGCCCCTTGTTGTTAGGAGAAAGAAAGATGGGTCCCCGCGGACGTGTTTTGATTCAGTACCGAATAAGGTAACCATAAAGAAAAATACCCCTCCCCGGATTGATGATTTGTTTGACCGCCGTGGGTGCTAGATGTTTTCGAAGATAGACTCGCGGTCGCTATCACCAGGGGCGGGTACGATAGTCGATATTCCAAAGATGCATTCGACCCGGGGCATGGGCATTATGAATTCATGGATGTCTTTTTTTCACCCCCCGCACGGGGTGTGAGGGCCCCCGACTCCTATTCGCCACGAACCCCTCTTTATTACACTATTAACCCCCTCCGAGTTACCATGCCTTACATACTCGACATTCCGTAACCGACCCCCTTCTTCTGGGGCCCGTTTCAGCCGGCGGGAATCCGGAGGGGCATGAAGAGCCCACGGGTTTTGGGCTCCACCCCCGGATTTTCCGAGTCGAGATAGGGCCCAGATTTTTGTCCGGTAGAGACTTCGAGACCGAGTCGGGGAGGGTTGTCCATAAGCGGCTCCAAAGCCGTTATTACGATTTAGAGTGAGTGCTTAGGAAAAAAAAAAAAAAATTCTAGCATTCATTTCTAACCGATTCTAAGTTCACATGTGTAATAAGAGCGGTTCGCTGGGCCCGAATATGGAGTGGGGTGCCCATCACACCCAAAAGTCGGGGGGACAAAGGGATCGAAGGTGGTCCAAGGGTTGTCGGGGTGGGCCCGAGTCCTGTTTAGGGTTCCGGGCCACTTATAAACGGAGGGGGGGTTCGGGAAAGGTTGCCCTTCTTTGCGAGATCGTGCAAAGAGCCAAGTAAAGGGGAGAAAGACCCCTTTATACTAATCGGGATTTCCCCGGGATCCGGGGGCGAAAAGGCGAGGATGACAGGAAGTAAAAAAAGAGGTAAAGGAGGAAAATTTTTTGTTATGGGCGAGCCGAAGGAAAATGATATCCCCGGGGGAAAGTGAATTTTAAAAAAAGTGTAAAAAGGGTAAGTAAAAGAAAGGACGTATTAAAAATGTTTCGAAGCAAAAGATTCGATTGACCCCAAAGAAAAAAGGCCCGGTAGGGCGGACGCAAAAACATGGGCCAAAAGCCCGAATTCCGGAAAGTTTTGAGGGGGGCTGGGGGTGGGAAGGGGCCCCCCCCGGGAAGTTTATGAAATTCCACATTTGGACATAAGAGACAAAAAGAGGACAAAAACCCCCAGAGAAACAGAGGTATGATGCTTGGAAACCTTAAGAGGATGCGAAGACGAGGTGGATTACTGGGTAAAGAAACAGGAGCGTGTTCGCCTAGAATTGGGATGGGTTGAATAGTTTTAACGTATTTTGAGGCAATGTAAATTAATATTTATGAAATGTGGGATATTCCAAAAGTTTTGATAGGTGAATATTGGAGTTCCAACCGGATATGGCAAGGAGGGCATTAATCAAACAAAGGAATGGGCCCCGAGTGATAGCGAAAGAAAGGCCCCGGTGTTAGAGATTTTTAGGTTCCCGTTAAGACAAAAAATTAAAGTAATATTTGGAAAGGAAGAGGAAATAAGAAAACAAGGAAAACGGGGGGTACGGGGGAACGATAAACGAAAAAAGGGAAGTAAGAAAATCAGGGGGAACCCCCGAAAAGCAGACAAGACACGAAATATTTCCAAATTTAAAAGATAGTGGAGAAGGGATGGGGGGTGGTAATATAGATAAAAAGGGGAAGAGGCGGGTCCAGGACCGATTCCAAAGTGGGGCCAAAGGGGGAAGAAAAAAGGAATGGAAGTAAAGAAAAGGATGACTGCTTAGCGACGATGCAAGAATTTAGTTTTGAAAGTAATATAAAGGAAAAATTATCCCATACTAGATGGTTGGGGAGGAAAAACTTTTTCAGAAGATGACCTGGGAAAAGGGGCGGTCATGTGTTAAAAAGGGAAATGCAGAGCTTTAGGACCCATAGAAGAGATAGCAAAAAAAGGCGGGGTTAGCATGGGGACCCAAAGGGGGGAGACCTATTATATTGACTAAAAAGGAATCGCAACACTATCAATCCCAAAAAAAGGAAATCTATTGCTTGGAATCGAGTAAAAAAATATGTCGGGGTGTCGCAAGAATATTTGGGAAAAAGTAAGCGAAATAACAAGAGATACAAGAGATAAAACCCGAGGAAAAGGAATAGTCTCCCGGGCATGGATCGTTAAGAAAAGTTTGATCCCCAAACATGATTTGTTAAGGTTTATGAAGAAAAAGAGATGGTCGAGAAAGACAAGGGTAATGTGTTGGTTCGAAATTAAAAAACCCATGATATCAACAAGGACTCAAAAAGGTCAAAGGGGGATTAAAGGGAAAACATAAAGGATAAAAAGGGGCATAAAAAAGGGAAACATATAAACAACCCTCCCGTAGTATTCCCCCAAAAATGTTAAAAATTCGAGGCAATGTTCAAAAAGGGGGAGGATGTTAATCCGTATTTTATACGTTGGGATATTTCAAGGTAGTCGTGGAAAGAAAGGAAGACCTCCCCCAAAATTATTTTTAATGAAAGTTGGTTAGAATAAATAGTAGGGAAATATGGGGAAAGGTTAAAAAAAAAGAGGTTCGAAAAAGGGTTCACAAAAAAGAAAGGAAAAACGGAATTTCACACAAGGATAGGATAAAGATTATATTATCGGTAGAGAATGTATATTTTGGAATTTAAGCGTAAATAAACCCCGTTAACGGATCACCGGGGATAGCCCGTAACCAAAAAGGGTGGGGGCCCGCCCATCGACTTTATAAAAGACATATAAAGAGATATAGGGTATTACATATGAAGTTGAGCAAGTCCTAAGAAGGACCCATAAACCAAAAGAGGAAGCCCTCCAAAAGGACGATTTAAGAAAAAGTTTCCGAGACCGACTTTAAGGGGGAAACAGTTAGACGTTTGGAATTTGGGAAAACCCCCGAAATAAAAGTTGAGATAATTGAATTAGCTTTCCAAAGGAGGTTTGGACCCTTACACGATGTCGGAATCAAAAGTTATGGCCATTTTAAAGAGAGACCTTAAACCCCAAAAAAAAAATAAAGGAAAAACCCCGGGCCCCCCGTGGGGATGGGGAAACCCGACTTAGGGGTGCTATAAATACCCCATAAATCCATTTTTTCAGCAATATTAGCATTCTAAAAATTTTTAAATTCTCTCAAACTTCTCCCAAATATTATAGGGTAAATCAAGAATTTAAAAGATTTCGCCAAACTAGTCCGGAAAGGTGATTGTTCTTCTTTCACTCGGTGGCATTGGAGAAAATTTATGTTATTTTTTCAAGTATAAGGGATTTTATTATCCCATATCTTGTGTTGAGTTTATTTTTAAGGTCTAGCAAGCTTTAAAAAACAAAATAGTTTTTTAAAGGGGCATAAAGTGTTTGGGTTTAAGCGATTGTGTTTGGGTTTTAACATGTTGTGGGCCCTGTGTATGGACTGAAAAGGGAAAGATGGTATATAATATTGTTAGTTTGTTGGCGAGATTATACTCCTCGATTGGGGCGAAAGGAAGGCATGTTTGTTTTGTATGTTGAAAAAAATGGGGAGTTTTGGAAAATTTTTTGAATAAAAATTTTTGTGAGTTGATAATTGGGATGATTGTTGGGTTTTTGTTTATAATTTTGGCCGGGGTTGAATTTTATTCCCTGATTAAAAAAAGGGCCAGAGATTCCGGGGGGGTGTATTTAGAGGGGAACTTTGAAAATTCGAAACAATAAAATTTTTTAAGGATTGAAGGCATATGATAAGAACCCAAGAGGTGTCAATCTTCTTGAATGTAGACTAGCGATAGCGAGTGAAATAAACGTAGCTAGTAAAGGGGCGGGGGGGTATGTTAAGGTCGTCCTTTTTTTTCTATGGCAGATTATATGTAAGATGTGTTAAACGTTTCCCTCGTTTTTTCCCAAAAACTTATGGCTTAAAACAATTTCCCTTTCCAAAAGTCTACAAGTGTTTTCCAAAATATTCCTTTTTCTTCAAAAACCAAGTTTTACAAAAAAGTCTTAACGACTAACGCGACTCCCATTTTACAATGACAAAAATAGCTAAACATGAGAAAATGTCTAGACACGATATCTTTTACATTTAATTGATAGAAGACAGATATGATATGACATGACCATATGACATGATATGATATGAAATGATATGACATGATATGATATGACACGAAATGACTGTTCTACGTTATTTAATGTTATTCTCCGTTGGGATCTCGCCTTATGATTATTGATCCTTCAAGGGAGACAAAGCGGCCATGATTGCTCCCTGCATCGGGGGGTTTGACCTTTTCGTCCCCGATGGAAAATACTTTCGGGGGCCCCGCCCCGCCTAACCCGTAGGGGGGGAGGGGTACGAATTTGGGGGAAGGGGGGAGACATGTTTCATTCCCCCTGTCCCGTTTACATCCCGGGCGCGGGGGCCCCGGGCCCGGGGTTTAGGGCGAGCCGACGTATTTCGGCGTGGGGGAGCCACTTGTTCGGCGCTATGAACCATATACGGAAGGTGCTGGGATCCGCCCCGGGGACCTATGCCAAAAGGGCCTTTTACGATAGATCCCTTGCCTTGCTCCCCAGATAGCTACAGGACAAAAACCCATACAGATATGTCCATATGAAAAAGTTAAATTTCCCTATGTATAAACTTTCTCCACACATGATATTCCATATGTAAAGGGTCTTCCACATGATATGTTCTACTCTCCTCGTCATTACACATGATTACATCCCCCCCGAGTTACTTTTCAGCCTTACATACTGGCATTCTCGTTTTACCCCTCTTCTGGGGTTTTTCCGCGGGTGAATCCGATAGTAAACTAGCATGAAGATGTCCGGGGGGTAGGCTCCCTTTGTCCCGAGGGGGATGAGTATTGATGATGATTTGTCCGGAGAGACTTTGCGCCCGGGCGTGAAAGGGTTTCACCAGGGCCCCCAAAGCCCCACACGTTATTACGAGTCTTTAAGATGTCGTTGCTTATGGAAAAAAAAAAAAAAATTTTAGCATTCATTTCTAAGATTCATAAGTTCACAGTGTAATAAGAAAGGGGGGTTCGCCCGGTCCCAATAGGGGTCGGGGGCCCATCACCCCTTAAAGTGGGGTGACATTTTACCCAAATTTTTCCCTCGCTTTTTTAAAATTTTGGGTAGTCCGAGTTAATGGGGCATTGGAAAGGCTAGTTTCCGGTTTTGAACGCGAGTCGCTTATAAATATTATTGTTATGGAAATTTAACAAATTTGGGAAATTGGGAAATTTTTTTGGACTTGTTTAGGAAAAAAAAATTTTAAAGGGGGTTATGGCCCCGGGGGGATAATAAGTGACTAAAGATAAAACATGGAAGTCATCTTTCATTTTTAAAAAAATTCAAGAAGTTTGGGGGGAAAGAAAAGAAAAATCTAGAAAAAAAAAAAAAAAGAAGGGGGCCGGTGTGTTTGGGACCCCCAATTATACATATATATATTTGGATGGTCAAGAAAACCAACCATCCTTGAGTTCAGAGAAATCAAAAAAAGGGAAAAGAAAAAAAAGAGAGAGGGGGTTGGCTGGTGGCCGAACCCCCCCTCTATGTCTGGAAAAAATATTTTCTTCCCTTTTCGTCTAATTGGGCCCTCGACGGGAGTGGGAAAAAACAGAAGATCACCCTTCTAGAAACCTTTGGCCCGGTAAGGGGTTTTAACAAGGAAGGGAGGATTATTTCTTTACAGGGATGTTTAGTTGTTTGGGTATTGGGGAAGGTCCAAAATAGGTGTTGAGTGTGCTTGGCCGGGTGTTTGTTTTGTAGATGGGTAATCATATTTAGTGGTTGGTTGATGTTGTTATGAATTTTTTGATGTTTCATGTAAAAAGAATGGAATTCATGGAATTTTGTAGATTGCGCCTAGGGTTTGTTTTTAGTAAAATGTGAGAACTCATTTTATATGGTATTTTGGTTATTGAATTTTTAAATTTTGTGATGAAAAAGAAAGTTTGACGATTCAAATGAAAGTCGAAATGTGGGGTGATTTGGCGTAATATGATTTTTATAGCTTTTTGAATTCATAGAAATAATGTTGTAAATGTAGGAATTGTTGATTTTGTATGTGAATTGGGAAGAAAGGGGAAATTATTTTATTGCCTTATTGCAATTTGGATTTTTTGGGAGCATTCCTTAAATTTTAATATTTTTGGATTGCTTGTTTTTTGAGTATGGTTTTAATGGTTTCGGGTTAGTAACAAATAACGACACAGTGTTAAATTGATCGTATGTAGTTTACTTGTGTATAAATGGAATGTTGATGGAGATGGGTTTGGGATTGTTTTTGATATTGTGGCCGGGGTTTAATTTGGATTGTTGTTTATTGAAAAAGGCCGTTAATTCAGGGGTGGAGTAGTTACAAGGGGGAAATTCCCAAATTTCGGAGGAAGTGTACCTTAAATTAAACACTAAAGGCTTCTAACCGGTTTGGAAGCGACCGAGATTTTTGGGGTTTCTTCGGGGA
>NW_026721878.1:0-67767 GCF_029784015.1 Lycium ferocissimum | reverse complement strand
GTATTCATGGCGTATTTCTTTTGTCTAGCTATTCATGAGTATACTTTTCATCTCTAGAAGCGTAGAAAGATTCATGATGGAAGTGGAAAATTATGCATAGGATTCGTACCTTGGAAGGAAAGGTAAAGCCTCGGATACCTTTGTCGTTAACTACTTTATAACCACTCATTCTCCTTTAACGTCCTCGTCTTTACCTTCAAGAGAGTTCGTATCGTCGTTAGCTAGGCAATTATAAAACCATGCCTCTTAAGGCTAAAAGAAAATTGGGCAACGTTTCCTTTGTTTATACTACTTTCCGCCATATTCCATATCACCTGACGCCCGTAGCAACCGTAATATTACTAATAACGATCGTCATTCATTTACATAATTCGCATTTCATAATTTCTCTTCAGTTCTCCATATTCATGACTAAAGTCCATCGGCGTATTCTTTCATATCCAATACTTATTTCATGTTCTATAGGTCATTTATAACACATTTAAAATCTCAACATAACCATTTCCATGATTCCTCTCTATTTACTATTCCATGATGACATAATCTACCCATTTATGACCCATTTTTTCATACCCTTTCATAATCTAAGTGTTTCACCTTAATAATACTTCAAACAACATGTGAAGATCATGAAACTTACCTCCAGTGGTAGAGGAACGAACCTTGGTTGATAATACTTACTTTCCTAGCGCAAACCTATACTTACTTTTCTTGAAATTCCTTGACTTTAATGGCTTTAATGGAGTTTCCTAAGCTTGATTCACTTCAACTCTTGTTGTTGATCCTTGATTCACTTAGTTTCCTTTTGGATGAAATGTTTAGAAAGTTCTAGAGGTGAGGAGAGGTTGAAGTCGTGAATGGGAATGAAATAAATGAAGTGGACTCACATTTAAAGACTTGAAATGGGTTCGGTAGATGGGATCTTCCCTGGACAGCTTCACGGTCGTGGAACCCTTTGTTGGTCATGGAGCGAGTGGTGGTTCATTGACCAGCCAGCCACTCTTCCTATGTGGCCGGCTGTTCCACGGACACGTCCACGGGCCGTGGAACATGGTCTTGTCAGAGTGGAACATGGCCGATGGAACTCACGGTTCCCACTTGAATGGTTCCCGTCGTTTCGTTTGATCTCAATCCTTATGGAACCTTCTTAGCACTTGTTTATCACTTCATTATCGATCTAAGGGATGTCATAACTCTTCTCCTCAACATCCTTAAGGTATCACTAACCCCATACTCATGGTTTCGTCAAACACGCTAACTTATAACTCGATTTCCTTAACAACTTTCTTACCTTAACTCGGATGCCTGCGGAAGTCTCTCGGTTAGGACCATCACATACTATTTTCGACTCATCCAAACCTCATATTCATCATGCCCTTCGTTAGCTCATTCACTTGTACGCTAAGGGGAAATTTTCGAGGTGTAACAGCGCCGCCCCTTCGTCTTTCCTCTCTCATGCAAGAAATGGCAAAGATTCGGGTTATTTAGACTTTTGACAGTCTTTGTATGATCAGAAGGGTGAAACTATCCATGTTTAACACGATTTTATTTAACATTTGTTCCAAACGCAGTAATAGATCTCTCTTTTTACTTATTTTTTCAGATTTCTAGTTAAACTTACGATTTTCTGTTGCTTTAAGGTTATTTTGTTTATTGTTTTCACGATTTCCTATTGGTCCTTAACTATTGGTTTAGATTGACCCAAGATGGGTCACATCTGACCACATACGTTGCTATGCCTTTAGATCTGGGTCGTTAATTTCATTTGTTGAGTGTTAGGTTCTGGAAATGGGGTTTGTCCCATATCGGTGATGTTAGTCTTGGATGAATTTTTGGGGTTCTATAAATCGAACCCCATTCTCACAAAAAAAAAAGAAAAAAAGAAAAAAAGAAAAAGAGAGAGATAGAGAAATAGATCGAAAAAAGAGAAGGAAAAAGTTTGAAAGTTGAATAAGCTAAAAAATTCATTTTTTAAAAGCTTCACAGTAAAATTTTAATACTTTGACATAAATAGTTGGAGTTTTTCTCAGTTCTAAAATTATTTTCTTGCTTATTTTTGCAATTTTGAGTGTCGAGATTGGAAGCATAAGGCTACGAAGTCCATTAACTTTTCTTAAGTTTGCACATATAAAAAGGTAACTCCTAATTCATTTTGTTCCCTTTTACTTAGAATTTTTATTAGCCTAAGGGTATTGTATTAGTTAAGCTGCTTGGTTTCTAATATTTGCTAATGATGTTTCCTATTGTTAAAAGTTGTCCCAGTTAGTTGTGTGATTCACTTGAGGCAAAGTAGTGGAACCAGTTTGAATGCTATGTTGAAATTCATCTAAAATAGGCCGATTTGTTTTCATGGTGGCTTGTTTGTTTATGTGACTTAAATGTTTCTATGTCAATTGTGAAATAGTGTGGTTAATGTACCTTGAACATTTATTTTTCTTCCATCTTGAATGACTTTACTTATATAGAATAGAATAAAGTTAGGACTAGTTAACATTTTTGTTTCTTTTATCAACTAGTATATAGATTGAAGATGGAATCAAGTTCAGTTTGGCTTGTGGGTTGGTAAACTATTAATGGAAACACATGTGATTGCCTATGTTTTATTTTTAGCAAGTCTTAAAACTAATGTGACTAACGGCCTGAATTTGAATCTTTTTCTTTGGTTTGATCAATGCTTCAATCTCTTGTTTGAACTTGTGTGACTTAAACATATGATGCTCATAACTTATCTTGGTGTAACCCATGTCAGAAGCCCTACATTTCGAAAATAGTCTATCTCTAATTACTAAGAAGTTTGGCACAAAATGAAAAAGGGAAGGATAAACCTTTAGCAACCATAGGACCAAGTCATCACTTGAAGTTAATTAAGATATATCTGATTAACCTAATTAGCTTGCAAGATGGCTTTAGTCCTTAATTTGATTAGTGATTACTTTGGGAGTGAAAGATGTAAAAAATGGAAGGAAATAGTTGTCAAGAATCTGAAAAAGCCTATTCTGCTATCTTTGATCTCTTTTTTGCTTTTCCCATCCCTATTAGTTGTCTTATCTAATTGGTGAAGTAACTTATGTTGTGAAAGTAAACTGGTGTGCCATAAACTCTTGCATCTGCATTGATATTTATTCATGAAATGACCTTGGTTTAATAGGTGACCTTAAGTGTTTAATTTAACAAGTTTAAAGTAGTAGGAGAAGGGTGAAATGAAGTAGGTTTGGTCATGTCTTGTTAAGTCTTGAACAGTTTAGAGACTGAGGCTAGCCTTTGAAACATGAGACTTGTTTTCTTTTCTTTGTGGATGGAAGAAGAATATGGTTTGATAATAACTCATGATCATTGATTGTAGGCTTAAAAGATGAAGATAAGTAGGTAGGATCTTGTAAGTCCGATCGAGGAGTAAAAGAAGAGGTAAAGAAAAAAAAAAAGGGAAGGGGGGGGGGGGGGGAAGCATGGAAACCTTAAGAAAGTTGGCTTTAATATCTAAACTATCCAGCCTCTCTTTGGCATGTGCTCAAGGGTAAGAGAAGAGGACCATAGGTGTAGATGTGTGAGTTAAAACCACTTGACAAATGGGGAAGTCTTTTAAAGACATCTTAGGAGAAGGTTGAGAAGCGGTCAGGTATCACCTGGCCCACAGTATCTTTCTTCCCAAAATAAGAGATTTTCATGGCACGTCCCACAAGTCTGTGGGGTGTAACCTGCTATATTTGCCTACTTGGTGTTTTCTTTTCCACTTTGCTGAGTTAGATGGATCTTAAAAAATGAACTTCTTTTGCACTAATAATTGTTCACTTAGATCATTAAACCTGGTCTTAATGTTTGATTTTTAGATTCAAATGAACTTGCTGATATGCTCAAATATGCTTTAGGGGTTGGTTGACTAGACTAGATAATACATAGTAGTTTGAAGGTTACAGCCATTGCTTAAAATTGGAAAGAGGAAAGGCTTCAAGTAGGAATACTGGTTGATGGAAAATAAGGCAAAAAATATTTTATGTGGACAACATAATGAGGTATAAAAGACTCTCTAATATCTGGTTAGGCTGGGTTCAGAATTAAGACCTATATGGAAGTTCTGTGTGCATTGGTTTGATTTCATCTATGTTTGGAAAGATGGTTTGTTTTCTTTTTTTCTAAGAAGCATTAAGACATTAAAAGGAAAGAAAGGAATGACTTACATTAACTTAGGTTGGCAGTATAATGTCTTAGGGATTTATTTGACTCCTTCTTTGTGATACTCTAGATAATATATCATGTCTTAACCACCAGAGATGTATCCTTGAGTTTTGTTAGTCTTTGTCAGTTAGAAGATAATAAATGAACTAGTCTGTTGAATAGGTGTGCTTCCCCTTAGTGCAGTATTAAAAACCAGCTAAGGGTATACTAACATCAGATGAACTTAGAAATCATCCCAAGTAAGTTAGGAATACTTGTTTAGCTGAAAAAAAAAAGAAGCTAAGACTAGGCCTCTAATTGTGAATATGTTTAAACCATGTGCATCTTCTCATGAAATCAACCTGTTTCTTTTACGCAAATGGAATAAGAGTTAGGGGAAGAATTAAAAAGGTTAAAATTCTGAACTTTAAAATGTTGAATCATACGTATGTATCCTTGGGATATGTTGGTCTATTTGCTTAAGGTGTGTGTAAAAAAAATTGTTGTACTTAAAACGTTCTCTACAAAAAAACATTATGACTTAAAGTTTTTAGATTCCCGATCTTGGTTAATCGTTGTTTTTTTCTTGACCCTAAAGAACTCGGAGGGCAATTGCAAAACCTTTTTTTATTAAAAAATAGTAAAGCCATGACCCTTAATATACTTCCTTGGCATAGTTAGATCTACCTTTTTTTTTTGATGTCTAGTGATTAAGGGATAGTTGTTTCCCTTTGTTCGCTCGGTAAAAAAATTTTTTTTCAAAGATGACTTTGATTTCCCTACTTGAGTTTTTCCCTTTATGTTTATTAAATTGTAGACTTTGTTCTCCTTTTTTTTTTCACATCATTTTGGGGAATCACCTAGACTTTAAAATATGATCCCAAAAAAAGGTAAGGACATTTGGTTTTTATGCAAGGACAAAAGTCTTGATGAAGGTTTTGTATGAATAACTTACGTTTCTGAATGCCCAAAACTCCCCTTCTTTGTATTGACCTTTTTAAGTTGGTTTCCATATGCTTATATGCCTTTACTTGCTTTGGCATACCAAATTGATCAATCTTTGGACTTTGCTACCTCTATGATGTTTTTGTGTGATTGTTAGATTACCTACTTTGGAAAATTATGTTCAAGTATTCATTTTCCCTGTCTAAGTCATATTTGCTATCTTGGGCCCGATTCATAAAAGAGTTATTTTGAGACTATCCTCTCTTTTTTTCTTGTTCCATCTTCTTTTGATTTATATTGTTCTACAATGTGTATGTTAAACTTCCCATTTATTCCAAGCCGTTGGATTTTGGGGTCGTGTCTTTTTTGGGGGTTCGTTGAGAAAGGGTTTGGGGGGAGGGGGGCTTGGTTTGAACTTCCCCTATTGACCACCCATGCCGGAGGTTCATGAAACCTCTTGGAACTTGTGTGGCATCAGGAATAAGAAGGGTGATGACTTTGCCTTCCCACCACCCAGGTTTGAGATGAGTTTAAGGACATGGAAATACATATGCACATTATATGAGCTTGTGAATAAATAGGATATTATGCTTGTATGTGTGTATATTTATGTGTATGATAGGACTTATGAGTGAATAGGAGTACGTATGCATGCCTGTGTATAGCTATAAGCATGATAAGATCGGTAAATATAAACTAACGAGGTCTTTGTTTCTTTCCTTCTTGACTGCGTTGTCACGACTGACCAAGTAGACGTGACTAGTGCCCGGCGGGCACCCAAACACGTTAAATGCATCCGTAATTAACAGAACGGATGAAGCATACAAACACAAATATCAAACGCTTGTCTCGAGATTATATCAAAGGCGACGCAAACATATCTCAAACACAACCATATATATATCGAAGCGCGACGAGGCTATCAAACGAGCGCAAGACCCAACATATACAAATGCAAGCGTACGAGATTTACCCCGCGGCGAATGGGATCGCCCGAACATATAACATACAAACACAACTGTACAGAATGGGCATAACCCACATACATGTCCACGGACCTCTAAACGGACAAAAACGGAGAATCATATGACGGGACGGGGGCCCGCCGTACCCCTAACAAATATATACAAATACGACGAACGAATATATACCAAAATGTGGCTCCGGAATAAGGGAGCACTCCAAACAACGAAGAGGTGTCCTACCTTGGTGGATCACCAAGCGTGCGTACGTACTGCGGGCATGAAACGCGACCCACGAAGAAAGGGGTCGGTACGAGAATATGTCTGCGAAGTATCAAAGCGAAGATATAGTAAACAAATACGAATCATAATCGACGAGTACGGTAAATGCATTTCCAAAATATCAAAATGTTATAAATCATGCATAGGGCACGGGGGAAATATGGTCGCCCGCCCGTCGATGGCGCCATAATGGCATAACACGGAAGGTTTCAAATCTCCGTATCCCCGTCACATATCATACACAGCATAACGCTATACACATAACACCAAATATAAGCGGAACCCGGCCCTCGGCGAGGGACTCGGTGAACCATAAACACGAGCGTAACACCGGAGTATAACAAAGTGCGCGCGACAACGAACCGGCCCCGGGACTCGGCGAAAGACACAACGAATGCACGAAGCGAGGTCGACGTGAGTAACCATATGTATAAAATCATTACAATAGACTCAAATGCTAAGTAAAATGATCATGCCAAGAAATCGGAATAATAACCAAATCAAATTCTTTCAAAAGTCGTCGGGATTACAAAAAAGAAGAGTCGCGGGACCCACGGACGGGTGTTGACCGAGACAGGCCGCCCCATGAAAATCATACTCATCATACGCCATATAATCACCTACGAGCATATCGAGGCAATCCGAGCCTTTCTGTGAAAGATACGGGCGTTCGTAGTTACGGAACTTTTTAAAAACCAAACTTTTTATGCAAAAGTTGAAAATCAAATATTTCAAAGGCATAAAGGCCAATATTTCATCATATCAACATACGAATTTCCAAGAAACGAATAAGAGTCATAAACATGCTCGGATTGCGAGAATAAATTTCCTCGAGGCTCGTGTCATAGCCTATTGAAGCTAAGGCAAGTACGAAAAGAAGAAAGGATTGAGCTTTACATACCTCGTACGCACTCAACGCTAGCTCAAACTCAAGAAAAATCCAACCTACGTTTCGGGCTGCCCAAGGTCTACAAACAAGTCATAACATGCCAAACATTAGCTAGAGACATTTGGGCATTTAATTCCAATTTGTAGCAATTCTACGTAAATTTGGGCAGCATTTCCCCATTAAATAGGCCAACCCCGAGAATTTAACTCGGCCAAATCAACAACAACAACAACAACAACCAACCTAGCAACATTAATAATCAATCCGAAAGGCAATACAACATTAATAACTCTCTTTTCCATCATTCAACAACTTTCAATATATTCAATTCAACGACACCTTCAAGCCAACATCGACGCTTATACATTCAAATAATAACCCGAGCCCATACCAACAATAGTTAAAGACATTCTAAGCAATTCATACAACATTTCCAACAATCCAACAATTGCTCTAAGTTACCCGAAAACAATCCCCAACCCGAGAACACAACTATAACACCTCCCTCACTTCCAAATCATGATTTGCACCAACAATTCACATTCTAACAATGCTATTCTCATCAATATACAAGTTACATCAAATGCACAATAATCTTCAAATCAGTCCGCAACAATTACAACATTAATTTGAGTCATTAAACTCTCATTCTCATCATGGGATTCATAACGACAACAACTAAAACATTAAGCGATAGTAATTCATTCTTTGTCACCCATGGGAGATTACATTCGGCCAACATACCAACATGCACATATTGATAATTCTCATTCATTTCTTCACACTACAACAATTAACATACCACATAGAACTTAACTCATCACTTAATCACAACATATACATCACACGGCCAAACCCCATATACATGGCCTCAATTCCAACTCACTATATTTCATGATATTCATCCATTTTAACATACTACAACATGCATACAACCTTTATAACATATAAAACATGATCAATCCTTACCTTTCTTCTTCACCTTCACAATTTGCCTAGGGTTTGCAATTGACACAACGAATGGTTGGATGACTCGAACAACGCTTCCACGCTACTTAAGGACCTCAAATTAGTGGGTTTACATCAAGGAAATAATTTTGGAATGGCTAGAATTGGAATTGGTTTTTGGGGTGGCTTGGCCGGGAGCCTTGCTCTTCAACTTCTTGGTCTTTTTTTTTTCTAAGTGTTGGAAATGAAAAGAGATGACTTAGAAGTCATCTTTTGTGCAATTATATGAGTAGTGTACAAGTGTCCTTGGCCCACACATATGTTGGACCAATTAAAATTGTCCACAATTTGTGTGGGCCATCCACCACACCACAAGGCCAAGAGGACAAAAAATGCATGATTTTCAACTTCCATAAATTCCAATTTTGGTCCCAAATTTTTCTAATTGTTCCATACCAACAAATTCATGAACAGCTTATGTCTCCCAATAAAATCGAAGGTCAAAAGTCTCGACTTTGTATCCCGGAATGGCTTTGGCCCTAACTTATCATAGTTAATCCGGATTGTTCCAATGTACAAAAAATGCGGGATATAACATGCATGACCATTTGGGCCGAGGTCCAGCCACCCTATTGGGTCAAAGGCCCAATAGATAAATTCCTTCGAAATTCGTTGAGTCTAGGAAGAAAAGAAAGAAGGGAAGCTAATATATTGAAGGCCCAGTCATGGGTGAAAAGGAAACGAAGGCCCAACAATGGGTGAAAATGGTTACTATGGGTTTGGTACTCCCCTAGTGTACCTTCCTTCTATTAGTTATGCCATTTCTACTTGCTTAAAACATTTTTCTGTAATGTATTCATACTCGTAAAAACCCACAATATTATTGGAATCGTTTATGTTTAGAATTAGGCATCTTAGGCAAATGGTTCTTATGCCGTTTTAGATGACTCTAGATCCTTAAAACAATTCTTTTGAAAAATCTTGAAAAAAACATGTACTGATTTTGAAACTTAAAATGGGAAGCAAACTGCGTCTATTTTTAATAACAACAAGACTAAAGAGGTTTTTTTTTTTTTTAGGACAAAATAGTATGATGCATTGTTTAAAACTGAAGAGGATAAGTAAATTAGACAAAATCCTTTTCAATGATAAAACACGTTTTCTTGGTTTTGAGTTGGCAAAATATGGTAGTTTGGGCCAAAGTCCACCTAAGTTCCTTTTTTAAGAAAAACCAGATGTTCAAAAATATTCTTGGGCCAGAGCCCATACAACTTTGTCTTTTGAAAAACCAATGATGTAAATTCTTTTTTGGGCTAGAGCCCACTTGACTCTTTCTGGTATAAATATATGGTTAAGAAATTTTGGGCCAAGGCCCACGTTTCAAATAACTGGATAAGGTATTTGGGCCGGAAACGATTAAACAAAACAAATGGACTTCAAGCCGAATTTTCACCTTAAATAAATCGGGGACTTTACCCAGAAAAATATCGAGCATCTTTTCAAAAAATATATATAAGTCGTTTGGCCATAAAACTCAATTCGTTTTTTTTTCCAAAGAATAATGTTCAATATGTCTAAAATTATGAAAAAGCCTCTATTGGTAAACTAAAACGGTCAAATTTTATACACCCATAGTTATAAATTTTTTAGGTAAGGATGTTCTAGAAATGCATTAAACGGATTAACCCGGTCCATGTGTGAGTCAAGCATGAACAAAACCTATTCGCCCCAGATTATAAATAAATAAACTTTCTATCTTTTATAGAAAAACTATTATCCTTATATATAAAAGGAACTATTTGTATCCGGATATTATAAATCCAAATCTAAATACCCTATATGTAAAGGGAATATATTCAATTCTTTTCAAAATAATATCCAAAAAAATGACAAGATTTTTACAGGAGATAAACACCAAATAAACAGTTCATGCAAATACTCACACATTGGAATTCGAAAGTCAACCATATAGTACGGATCCTTAATACTAGGGTGCCTAACACCTTCCCTAGGGGATCACCAGAATCCTTAACTAGAACTTTGGATTAAGAAGGATTTTTCACGGTATATGAATAAACCCTTCAAAACAGGTTTTCCTAATTTCCTAAAAATTAGGTGGCGTCTCTTTTAAAACAAAGTCTGAAAGAGCACCAACAAGTTCGAAGTAGCTTTTCCGAGCGTTAACCCTGCCCGCAAAAATGCGAATCGTTACAGATGACGACTCTGCTGGGAACTTAAAGGTTCTAATCATAAGGATTCCAATATAATGTGGGTATATTTTCTTTAAGTGTTTATGTGTTTACTTTCCCGCAATTATCAACTGTCATTGCATGCATATCGTAACTCCCCCACTATTGGCATTTATTTTACACTTTGTTCCAAAGGCGACTTCGCGGAGCACGCGATCGTACCTTCACTATAAAACCAAAATACTTCTTTTGAAACCGTTATGAGGTGGGGTTGGTTCGTGGTCGTTCAAAAGCCCTAACGGTTCAGCCCCTGTTGTCCGCTCGGGTTCCAGGTCTTTTGTGAAAAGCTCACTCTAGTAAAACTAGGATAAAGCTAAGCCAAATCCCTACTGAACTAGTGTTACACCTCGGAAATTTCCCCTTAGCATATAGTGAATAGACTCACGAAGGACATGACGTATACGAGGCTTGGACAAGTAAGAAATAGCCTTTAATGGTCCTAATTAAGATTTCCAAAGACATTCAAGGTAAGAGGAGAAAGTTGTTAAGGAAAGCGAGTCACATGTTGTGTATCGGATAAGAATTCTGAGTATTGAGTTAACAACGTTCTAATGATATCTTGAGGAAGAGTTATAACATCCCTTAGATTGGTAATGAGGTGTTAAACAAGTGTTATGAAGGTTCTATAAGGATCAGGATCAAACGAGTCGACGAGAACAAGTCCCAGAAAACTGGGCAAACATACGGCCAGGCATACTGGCCGTATAAAATCTACGGACCATATGTCCAGCCGTAGATCCTGCCCAGAATGGTATGTTTCACTGGACCAAATATACGGTCCAAACATACGGTCAGTGAAAATTATATAGACCATATGTTGGTCCGTATATTCCAGTCGGGCTTGAACTTAGATTATATAAGGGACCTTTCTCTAATTTCATATTCATTTCATTTTCCATCTCCACAACTCAAGAAGCCTCTAGAACACTCCAAACACTTCATTCACAAGAAAACAAAGGAAATCAACGATTAACAACAAGAATTGTAGAGAATCGAGTGTATGAAACCCCATTAAAGTCATTCAAGTCAAGAAATCCCAAGAAAGGTGAGATAGGGTTTTGGTGCAAGAAGTGTATTACCATTCAAGGATTATTCCCCCATCATCTAAGGTGAGTTTCATGATCTTCTCATGTTGGTTGAAGTATTGATAGGTTAAAACCCTTGGATTGTAGAAGGGTATAGAAAATGGGTCATAAATGTGTGAATAGTGTCACTATGGAGTAGTAGTTGGATTAAATAACGAAAACGGATATGTTGAGATTATAAATACGTTATAAATGACATTTAGAACATGGAATAAGTATTGTATGAGAAAGAACGCGATAGTGAACTTTGGTCATGAATATGGAGAATTGGGAGTGAAATTGTGAAATGTGGGCAATGTAATCGAATGATGCTTATTGTCTATGATATTGTGATTGTTGTTATGAATGTTGGGAGTTGATATGGAATATGGAGGAAAGTAGTATAAACAAAGGAAATCTTTGCCCAATTTTCTCTGCTTTAGTAAGTACGTTCTTATGATTGTTTAGCTAATGTTGATACGAATTCCCTTGAACGTATAAACGAGTGCATTAAAGGAGAACGAGCAAGCGATAGAATAGTGAAACGACAAAGGTATGTGAGGCTAATCATTTCTTTCTATGGCATAAATCTTATGGCATGAATTTCCCTCTTTCATATGAATTTCCTATCATCAAGGAAGTTAAGAGTCCTCGTTCATGAATAGCTATGAGATAAGAGATACGATATGAGTACGATAATGATGATGATGATAAGCTAAAGTCTAAGGACTCTAGAGCCATGATATGATGTTCCTATAAAACTAATGATGCTATTTATGATTTATTGATGTTGATCATTGTATACGCTCACCTTATGCTTGTTCCTTCAAGGTGAGGTAGAATGCTTATGAATGCTCCATAATGAAATCGGGGGTTCACGACCTTATGTCACCCCGATAAAGTATGATCATCTATAAGTCTCTATGCATGCATTATAGTGAGTTATGATAAAGCCACGATATGTCTATGAAAGGAATGATAATGATAAGTGTATGATATGTACGATAGTAGGAATCCACCGTGCCTAGATGGCCGGGCATGTCACCGCTAAGGCGGGCTGCTATGTTTACACCGTGCCTAGATGGCCGGGCATGTCACCGCTAAGGCGGGCTGCTATGTTTACACCGAGCCTAGAGGGCCGGGCATGACACCACTAGTGGGCGGCATATGATGATTACCCGGACGCGGGTTGACGATGGTAATGTACATGTAACAATGATGATGTATATGTGATATGATAAGGTATACGCTATGATAATGCATATGATATGCTTATGTATGACATATGTATATGAAATTTATCTACCCTAAAGAGTACACAAATTGTATCCTCATCTCATGACTTATGATGTTCTTGCTATGTTTACTTAATTCCTGCCTTACATACTTAGTACAATGTTTGTACTGACGTCCGTTTTCTTTGGACGCTGTGTTCATGCCCACAGGTAGGCAGGGAGACGGTGCAGATCCGTAGGAGCTAGTAGCTGATTTGAGAGCACTCCATTTTTTGGAGGTGCCATTGATTATTTTTTTGGTACATATATGTATATATTCATGATTGGGCACGACGGGGTCCTGTCCCGTCCATATGTCTAGTACTCTAGTAGAGGCTCGTAGATGCGCAGTATGGGTAGTATGGTCCCACAGTCTTCCTGTATATGCATGTACATATATTATTTTGATAGCCGAAGGGCTTATGTTTATAAAGGTGAGTATGTTTCAAATGATGATAGTTTTCTATGATTACGAATATATATACATATATATATATATATATATATATATATATATATATATATATATATTTATGAATGAGGGCGATGAGTAATGAATGAGCGGTGTTCGGTGGTTAGCCGGATGCTGTCATGGCCCGTAGTCGGGTTGTGACAAGTGGTATCGAAGTTCGGTCTAGGTTGTCTACGAGCCGTGTCTAGTAGAGTCTTGTTTATGGTGTGTTGCGTGCCACACTAATAAACAAGAGGCTACAGGGCATTTAGGAAGAATGACCATCTTTCTTCTTATGAGATCGTGCGATAGAGCCGAGTATAAGATTTAAATCCTCCCTAATAGTGTGTTGTGATTTCGAAATCGCGAAAAGGAAAGCTAAAGTCGCCGGAAGGGCAAGACTACAATGAAAAGGTGGGCAGAAAGAGAGCCGCCTATGAATGTGGATGAGGGCGAATCACACCATGAGGCTTTATCTAATGACTCCGCTACTCCGCCTATTACGGAAGAGCAAGAAGGGGCTTCAGCTCCAGCTCCTATGCCTCCAGTTCCTCCACCGGCTACTTCGGGTCAACAAGTGACCGAAGCTATTCATTTATTGTCGCGATTGGTTGCCGCCCGAACTTGGCGTGAGAATGTGGGCCCAAGTGATCGATCAGCTAGTACTAGAGCTCATGACTTTGTGAGTTTAAATCCTTCGGAATTCTTTGGGTCAAAGCCGGATGAAGACCCATAAGGCTTTATTGATGAAATGTTGAGAACGTTGCGGATTATTCATGCTTCCGAGACTGAATCCGTGGAATTGGTATCATATAGACTCCGGGATGTGGCGGTTTTATTGTATAATAATTGGATAGCATCGAGGCAAGAGAATGCACCTCCTCCCGTTTGGCAAGAATTTGTGGATGCTTTCATTCACCATTATTTGCCACCCGAGGTCCCCCGATCCAGAGCGGATAGATTCTTAAATTTGAAGCAAGGGAACATGAGCGCCCGGGAGTATAGCCTTCAATTTAATTCATTGGCTAGATATGCCCCGACAATGGTGTTCGGGTGCACAGATTTGTGAGTGGCTTAGGGCCGCATTTATTTAAAGATTGCTTAACGGCTTCATTGCAAGATGAGATGGACATTTCCCGTATTCAAGCCTATGCCCAAAATCTAGAAGGACAACAACCTCCGCAAAGGGGTGATTGTGATGTTGACAGGGGCAAAGCAAAAGGGCCGGATCTGGGCACGGTGGTGATTATAGAGGGGGATCAAGGCAGACACATTCTAGACACTCAAGCCAGTCAGTGACGAGTGCACCTCCCCGATTTACAGGCAGGAGACTTGACCGCTCTTTTCGTTCAGGACAGGGCCAGAGTTCGAGGGCCTCAGGTTCACAGTTTGGGGGAGATTACAGTCAGGGGATACCCCCGGTTCCTCGATGCAGTCAGTGCAGAAAATTGCACTCAGGGCCATGTCGCCAGGGCACAGATGCTTGTTATATTTGTGGACATACTGGACATTTTATGCGAGATTGTCCGTCGAGGTATGGTGGAGTTGGGGTTCATCCCGGGATCAACGGGCTCCTCTTCGGTACACCCGGCGAGCGGACTCCTCGGTTCCCGGCCAGGCCGAGGTAGAGGCCGAGGGGGAGCATCCACTTCAGGTGCTACTCACCCCCGCTTGTATGCTTTAGCCGGACAACAGGATCTCGAGTCCTCCCCAGATATGGTTACAGGTACATTGTCTGTGTTTTCTCATGATGTGTATGCATTGATAGATCTGGTTTCCGCGTTCTCTTATGTTACTCCATATGTTGCTAACCGTATTGGGGTGAAACCCGAGCCAATTAAGCCTTTTGAGGTATCTACTCCGGTTGGTGATCCCGTGATAGCTAGACAAGTGTATAAAGATTGTATAGTTGTGATATGTGATCGCCAAACCAAAGCTGATTTAATTGAGCTAGAAATGTTAGACTTTGATGTTATTATGGGTATGATTGGTTGGCCTCATGCTATGCTAATGTCGACTGTTGAATGAAAGTAGTTCGATTTCAATTTCCGGGAGAGCCCATGCTTGAATGGAAAGGTAATACGGCAACTCCAAGAGGTAGGTTTATTTCCTACCTTAAGGCAAGGAAAATAATAGCAAAGGGCTATATTTACCACTTAGTCCGAGTTCGCGACACCGAGGCCAAGTCGCCAACTTTCCAGTCTGTTCCGGTAGTGAATGAATTCCTAGATGTATTTCCGGATGAACTTTCAGGACTTCCTCCAGAAAGAGAAATTGATTTCGCCATTAATGTGTTGCCGGACACTAAGCCTATTTCTATTCCTCCTTACCGAATGGCTCCGGCAGAATTGAAGGAGTTAAAGGCACAATTGAAAGATTTGCTTGAGAAGGGGTTTATTAGACCCAGTTCATCACCATGGGGAGCACCAGTCTTATTTGTGAGGAAGAAAGATGGCTCCCTACGAATGTGCATTGACTATAGACAGCTGAATAAAGTGACGATAAAGAACAGATATCCTCTTCCGAGAATTGATGATTTATTTGATCAACTACAGGGTGCCAAGTGGTTTTTCAAAATAGATTTGAGATCGGGTTATCATCAAGTGAGAGTCAGAGAAGAAGATATTCCCAAGACGGCATTCAGAACGAGAACGGCCATTATGAATTTCGGGTGATGTCATTTGGGCTAACTAATGCACCGACAGTGTTTATGAATTTAATGAATAATGTATTCAAGCCTCTTTTGGACCTATTCGTGATAGTATTTATTGATGATATTCTGGTGTATTCTCGCACAGAATCAGAACATGCCGATCATTTACGTGTTGTTCTTGGAATTCTTCGAACTCGGGAGTTGTATGCAAAATTTTCAAAATGCGAGTTTTGGTTGAATTCTGTGACATTTCTGGGTCATGTTATTTCAGATGATGGTATTAGAGTCGACACTCAGAAAATTGAAGCTGTGAAGACTTGGCCAAGGCCTACGACGCCTCGAAGTTCGTAGTTTTCGGGATTGGCGAGGTTATTATAGAAGATTCGTAGGGCTTTTCATCTATTTCAGCCCCATTGACGAAGTTAGCAAAATCGCCAAATTTCAGTGGAATGATGCTTGTGAGCGTAGCTTCCAAGAGTTGAAGGATAGATTAACCTCAGCTCCAGTATTAACACTTCCAGAAGGGCCGGATAGCTATGTTGTGTATTATAACGCTTCTGGAGTTGGGTTAGGATGTGTATTGATGCAGCACAGTAAAGTCATTGCTTATGCTTCGAGACAGTTGTGAAAACATGAACAGAACTACCCAACTCATGATCTTGAATTGGCTACAGTTATTCATGCATTAAAAATGTGGAGACGTTACTTGTATGGCGTGCATGTTGATATCTATATAGATCACAAGAGCCTTCAATATATTTTCAAACAGAAGGAGTTGAATCTGCGGTAATGGCGGTGGTTAGAATTATTGAAAGATTATGATGTGAATATTTTATACCACCCCGGGAAAGCAAATGTAGTAGCTGATGTGCTTAGCCGCCGATCGATGGGTAGCCTATGTGAAGTTTCCCCGGAGAAGAGAGAATTGATTCGTGAGCTTCATCAATTAGCAAATCTTGGAGTACGTTTAATTGATTCAAGTAATGCAGGGGTTAGTGTTAATAATCCCACAGTTTCATCCTTGAATATGGAAGTAAAAGAGCGACAATATGAAGATCCTCAATTGAGTCATTATAGAGATATATGTCATGCAAAGGAGGAGTCTCCATTTGAAGCTTCTATAGATGGAATTCTTAGATACCGAGACAGGCTATGTGTTCCACATGTTGCAGAATTACGTCGTCGAATCCTAGAGGAAGCTCATTATTCTCGGTATTCTATCCATCCAGGGACAACAAAGATGTATCATGATCTTAAGTTGATGTATTGGTGGGATGGCATGAAAAGAGACATAGCAGAATTTGTAGCGCAATGTCCAAATTGCCAGCAAGTAAAGATAGAACATCAAAAGCCAGGAGGATTATTGCAAGCAATGGAAATTCCTACATGGAAATGGGAAGTGATCAACATGGATTTTATTATAGGACTACCCCGTTCCCGAGGTAAGCATGATTCTATATGGGTGATCGTGGATAGATTGACAAAGGCAGCTCATTTTCTTCCAGTCAGAACCACTTACTCAGCAGAAGATTATGCGAGGTTGTACATCAAGGAGATTGTGAGACTTCATGGTATTCCGATATCTATTATTACGGATAGAGGAGCACAGTTTACAGCTAAGTTCTGGAAATCTTTCCAAGAAGGTCTAGGTACTCAAGTAAGGCTCAGCATGACATTTCATCATGGTGATGGACAAGACAAGCGTACCATTCAGACCTTGGAGGATATGCTACGAGCATGTACTAGATTTTGGTGGTAGTTGGGACGACCACTTACCCATATCGAGTTTGCATATAATAATAGCTATCATTCTAGCATCCAAATGGCTCTGCATGAAGCTTTGTATGGAAGGAAGTACGGATCTCGATTGGATGGTTTGAAATCGGAGAAGTATAATTAATAGGGCACGAGTTGATTCAGCAAGCAGTAGAAAAAGTCAAGATGATCCGAGATCGATTGTTGACAGCCCCAAGTCGCCAAAAATCTTATGCGGACAACCGCTGGCGAGATCTAGAATTTCAAGTTGATGATTGGGTATTTGTGAAAGTATCACCAATGAAAGGGGTGATGATATTTGGTATGAAAGGGAAGCTAAGCCCTCGATATATTGGACCCTACAAAATCATCCACAAGGTGGGTCAAGTGGCGTATGAATTGGATTTGCCTTCGGAGCTTGAATTAGTCCATCCAGTTTTTCATGTCTCAATGCTCCGTAAGTGTGTTGGAGATCCTATAAAGATTGTGCCAATAGATGATGTTCAGATCACAGATAAGCTAGCCTATGAAGAAGTGCCTATTGCCATACTAGACAGGCAAGTACGGAAACTTCGGAATAAGGAAGTAGCTTCAGTTAAAGTCTTGTGGCGAAATAAATACCGAGAAAAGATGACGTGGGAAGCGGAGGAGAAGATGAAATCCATATATCTGCATTTATTTCATCCCCCGAAAGAGGCTTATGATGAGACATCGGGATTATAAGGTATGTATACTTTTCTTTTATGCATATGGGTCGTGTGTGGCCAATTTATATTGCTATTGTGTTGTGGCCCTGTGAGCCAATGTTATTATGGGTTGTTGTGACAGTATGGTAGCGTCATATTATAGGGGAAATTCTGGCGAAATTTTTCTAGAATTCCCGATGACTTAACATTTGAGGACGAATGTTCCAAAAGGGGGGAGAATGTTACACCTCGAAAATTTCCCCTTAGCGTACAGTGAATAGACTCACGAAGGACATGACGTATAGGAGGCTTGGACAAGTAAGAAATAGCCTTTAATAGTCCTAATTAAGATTTCCAAAGACATTCGAGGTAAGAGGAGAAAGTTGTTAAGGAAAGCGAGTCACATATTGTGTATCGGTTAAGAATTCCGAGTATTGAGTTAACAACGTTCTAATGATACCTTGAGGAAGATTTATAATGTCCCTTAGATTGGTAATGGGGTGTTAAACAAGTGTTAAGAAGGTTCTATAAGGATCGGGATCAAACGAGTCGACGAGAACAAGTCCCGAAAAACTGGGCAAACATACGGCCAGACATACTGGCCGTATAAAATATACGGACCGTATGTCCAGCTGTAGATCCAGCCCAGAATGGTATGTTTCACTGGACTAAATATACGGTCCAAACATACGGTCAGTGAAAATTATACGGACCGTATGTTGGTCCGTATATTCCAGTCGGGCCTGAACTTAAATTATATAAGGGACCTTTCTCTCATTTCATATTCATTTCATTTTCCATCTCCACAAGTCAAGAAGCCTCTAGAACACTCCAAACACTTCATCCACAAGAAAACAAAGGAAATCAAAGATTAACAACAAGAATTGAAGAGAATCAAGTGTATGAAACCCCATTAAAGTCATTCAAGTCAAGAAATCCCAAGAAAGGTGAGATAGGGTTTTGGTGCAAGAAGTGTATTACCATTCAAGGCTTATTCCCCCATCATCTAAGGTGAGTTTCATGATCTTCTCATGTTGGTTGAAGTATTGATAGGTTGAAACACTTGGATTGTAGAAGGGTATAGAAAATGGGTCATAAATGTGTGAATAGTGTCACTATGGAGTAGTAGTTGGATTAAATCACGAAAATGGATATGTTGAGATTATAAATACGTTATAAATGACATTTAGAACATGGAATAAGTATTGTATAAGAAAGAAAACGATACTGAACTTTGGTCATGAATATGGAGAATTGGGAGTGAAATTGTGAAATGTGGGCAATGTAATCGAATGATGCTTATTGTCTATGATATTGTGATTGTCTTTATGAATGTTTGGAGTTGATATGGAATATGAAGGAAAGTAGTATAAACAAAGGAAATGCTGCCCAATTTTCTCTAGCTTTAGTAAGTACGTTCTTATGATTATTTAGCTAATATTGATACGAATCCCCTTGAAGGTATAAACGAGTGCATTAAAGAAGAACGAGCAAGCGATAGAATAGTTAAACGACAAAGGTATGTGAGGCTAATCATTTCTTTCTAAGGCATGAATCTTATGGCATGAATTTCCTCTTTCCTTATGAATTTCCTATCATCAAGGAAGTTAAGAGTCCTCGTTCATGAATAGCTATATGAGATAAGAGATACGATATGAGTACGATAATGATGATGATAAGCTAAAGTCTAAGGACTCTAGAGCCATGATATGACGTTCCTATAAAACTAATGATGCTATTTATGATATACTGATGTTGATCATTGTATACGCTCACCTTATGCTTGTTCCTTCAAGGTGAGGTAAAATGCTTATGAATGCTCCATAATGAAATCAGGGGTTCACGACCTTATGTCACTCCGATAAAGTATGATCATCTATAAGTCTCTATGCATGCATTATAGTGAGTTATGATAAAGCCACGATATGTCTATGAAAGGAATGATAATGATAAGTGTATGATATGTACGATAGTAGGAATCCACCATGCCTAGATGGCTGGGCATGTCACCGCTAAGGCGGGCTGCTATGTTTACACCGAGCCTGGAGGGCCGGGCATGACACCACTAGTGGGCAGCATATGATGATTACCCGGACGCGGGTTGACGATGGTAATGTACATGTGACAATGATGATGTATATGTGATATGATAAGGTTTACGCTATGATAATGCATATGATATGCTTATGTATGACATATGTATATGAAATTTATCTGTCACACCCCAACCTTCGTCAGGGTGTGACGGGCACCCGACTCATGGGGAGTGCCGAACCCTTAAACGTCAACTCAAAATTTTTTTTTTTTTTTTTTTTTTTTTAAAACAAGAATTGAAAGTTGTAAATGAAATACCAAAATCGACACGTAGCTCGAGGCATCTCAAAACATGATATATATATACATACGACATAAAACAAGGCGAGCCAAAAGGGCCTCCGCCATTTCTGTACAACAAAATAATGGCCGACAAGGCCAAACAGTAACTATGACTCCCACGCTGTTCGCAGACTTCTAAAGAGTATGACACTGCCAATATATACACGAAATTATACCAAAACGAACGAACGTGCTCCGAGCAAATGGAGGGCCGTCGACTCCCGATGCTATCTCCCTCTAAGGAAAATTTGGGTCCCCCGGTCGCGTCCACGAACCTCGCGGGCATGAAACGCACCCCGAAGAAAGGGGGCCGCACGGAATATGTACTTGAATATGTAAAGCATCACCGAAGCAAGAAATAGGAGAGTTCAACGGAAGCAAATTTAGATTACATCGAAAAAAGTACAACAGAAAGCAAGTTTAGATTACACGACATGAACTAAATGTTTAAATAAAATAGTCCTTCGGACGGCCGTTACCTAATAATAATAGCAATAATAGTAATAACAATAGCAATATCAATAATAGAAGTACTAGTAATCCCCTTCGGGTGTGCCGGTTCCGACATACGTCTATCCGGCCCTTCGGACATGCCGGTCCGGAATAAAATAATGGCCCCTTCGGGCATGTCGGTCCAACATACGTCTACCCCGGCCCCATCGGACATGCGGCCCCGACATAATCCTAGCCCCCGCGGGCATGTCACTCGCGGCATACGGCTACCCCTGCCCCATCGGGCATGCCACTCGCGACATAATACTAATCCTAGCCCCATCGGGCATAATAATAATAGTAGTAAAAATAATAAAATCTCACACCCCCATCGGAGTGGTTTTGTACGCACCCCTTCGGAGTGGTTTTGGAAAAGCCTTAGAAAATAATATATCACACCCCGCCTTCGGAGTGGTTTTAGAAAATACGAATAATAAGATATCACACTCCCTTCGGAGCGGTTTTTGAAAAGTTTTATAAAATAGCACACTCCCTTCGGAGTGGTTTTGAAAAGTTTTATAAAATATCACTTACTAGAGTCATTTGTAGAAGTTCCAAGGCAATTCGATTACATTCCGGCAAGTTACGGACGTTTGAGCATTTTTCCAACAAGATAGGAGGATACTAGTTCAATTGCACTGAATGAATAGTGCTCCATTTCGAATTGGATTTCGATGAACGAATAACCCCCGAGGCTCAAATTCAAGCCTAGTATACCTAGGACATGCCAAAAGAAGGAGAGGGATAGCTTCGCATACCTCACGGGTGCCTTATGCTCGCTTGAGCTCAATTCCCGTTTCGTCCGAGACCAAATGGTCACCTTTACCGCTTACTATTCATGAGAGTTAGCATTTAAGTCTTGGTTTCTATTTGGCTACCGAAATTTCGGCGACTTCCCCTATAAATATAGCATCCCGAGATTCAACTCGGCTCGGAATAACAACAACCAACCCAACAACAACATCAACAACATCAATAATCGTTACAAAGCACATATGAACACAAATAATCTTCTTTCAACATAATACTTCAACTTCCGTTCTAACTTCATACTTCTCATCCAATATCGACGTTTTCATATTTATTCACTAACTTGAGGCCATTCAATACAATTCAAGGACATTTCACATAATCCTACCAAATATGCAAAAATTTCCACCAAACCACAATTCACTTAAAGCTTCCAATTCTCAACATAAATATTCATAACATGTTTCCATCTTCCAACTTCATCAACAATCATCATAATTGCATCTTACAATTTCATTTCCATGTTAACATGAAACTAGAATAAAATCATATAATTCCTACAACAACCTAACAATGGATTCTTCATTCCAACTTGAACCATTTTCCTTTCATTTACTCCACAAGAACACAAGAACACAATTAATACATTAAATAAATTCAACACTTCTCCCTTTCATGTAAAGCACCACACACGGCCATAACACACATGCACCACACGGCCATGCACACACACACACATCATAACTCTCATGATTTCCATCCAACTTCATTCATTCTACATCCATAAATCTTCTATAACATAAAAGAAACAAGAAATCCTTACCTTTTTCTTGAATTTCCAACTTCCCGCAAACGGAGTTCTTTCTCCAAAACAATTATACCGCGTCGAAGAGCGCCTTGAACTTGTTAAGAATTCAAGAAGAACAAGATTTTTTGGATTGAAATTGAAGGCTAGGAAATTTTCTCTTTTTTTCTTTCTCTTCCTCTCTTGGAGCCGTGAGCTCTTTCTTTTTCTCTTGATTTTTCTTGAAGTTTCTAATGATATTCATGCATGCTCATCCCTTATATTAATTAAGCACATGGAAAATCTCATGGGCTTGGGCCATGGCACCTTGGCCGGCCACCCCTCTCATTTGGGCCTTGATTTCCCCCTTTTTTTTTTGAGCCCAATAGCCTATGAATCTTATTTTGTAAATTCCCGAAACAAATTTCCAAGATTCCAATTTTGCCCTTAGCCTTGCTCGATACCCCCGCATCCATACTTCCATAAGCAACATTCACATATAAAAAAAAAAAAAATCCAAACATGACCTTATTCCTTATAAGTCAAGGTTATTTCCAAATTTTCAAATTCGCGAAAATGCCGGATGTAACATTATCTACCCTAAAGAGTACACAAATTGTATCCTCATCTCATGACTTATGATGTTCTTGCTATGTTTACTTAATTCTGCCTTACATACTTAGTACAATGTTTGTACCGACGTCCGTTTTCTTTGGACGCTGTGTTCATGCCCACGAGTAGGCAAGGAGACTCGTGCGGATCCGTAGGAGCTAGTAGGCGGATTCGAGAGCACTCCATTTTCCGGAGGTGCCATTGATTATTTTTTTGGTACATATATGTATATATTCATGATTGGGCACGACGGGGTCCTATCCCGTCCATATGTCTAGTACTCTAGTAGAGGCTCGTAGATGCACAGTGTGGGTAGTATGGTCCCACAGTCTTCCTGTAGATGCATGTACATATATTATTTTGATAGCCGAAGGGCTTATGTTTATAAAGGTGAGTATGTTTCAAATGATGATAGTTTTCTATGATTACGAATATATATATATATATATATATATATATATATATATATATTATGACTAAGGGCAGATGAGTAATAGAATGAGCGGTGTTCGGTGGTTAGCCCCGGATGCCCGTCATGGCCCGTAGTCGGGTCGTGACAACTAGAGCATTCATACCAAACTAGGATAAAGCTAAGCCAAATCCCTGCTGAACTAGAGCATTCATACCTAGACGAGCCTTGGGTATCTCAGACCTACCTAAAGCTCACTAAGGGAGACCACCCTGTGTTCGGACGGTCTATGACCCGAAGAGCACCGCATCTCATTTATGTGCTACGTGAAATCATGTTTTGTGCCTATGTGATAAACCATTGACCCTGTGGGGATGGGGGAATCTTAACTGTGTTCTGTTTTGTAGATGTAAGGCCTCATCCCTTTTGACATAGTTGTCGAGGCTCCAGATCTATTGAGAGTTTGGAGGTAGGGTTAGGTGATACTCACAAAAAGACAATTAGCTGCACTCTAGGTCACCTACCATCTATCATGACGATGAAGGGTCGCCCAGAACTAATAGGGGTACTGGTAGGACATTGGGACGATAAGGAAATATTGTTCCGCTTCGGTGAGATTGAGATGACCCCGACTTTAGAGGAGATTAGGGATGCTATAGACAGCAATGGAACCTGTCTAAGGAGACGACACAAACCAGATCACCACTTATTATTTCCACAGAGGCCCACAGTCAGCCAAATCCTGAAGTTTCTTGCACTGACAAAGGCACCCTGGGCACGAGGACCCACTGTTGCCTTTAGAGATCTGTATCGAAGATTCGGGGACGTCACCGGATATACTCTATATCAGAGGGAGTTCAAGAGTAGAGAAGAGTGGGAAGCTGTTAGACCTTTGGCGTTTGCCATAACCTTGCTAGGCACTATGGCGTTTCCACAGGATGAATCATTGGTCATAGACACCCGAGTGATCTACTTGGCCCACGCTATCTTCTATGGTATAACCAAGGATCAGGAAACGAGGTATTTTGACCTGGCACCCATCATCTTGATGGATATTTTTCGGGCTTTAGACAAGTGCCGAAATCGCTTCTGATACTTCTAAAATGTAGCATGCTGTTACAATGGTGGATTATCAAACACATCAACATGGCTAAGGAAGTCCAGTATCTGAGCAATCACAATAGGATAGACCGTCTTACAAATTATTGCCAGAACCTTGGTTACATGTCCAAAGGGGCGTGGGCACGTTTCTTTGATGAGCTGACTAAATATAGTGTCCAGTGTATGTTTCCCGACTTCATATCTAAAATTGTGTTGGTTCGGGGTAAGAATTGTCCTTTCATACCATTAGCGGGGGTTCGAGGAATCTGTCCCTATTATCCATCTCGGGCTTTAAGGAAATTTGGTACGAGGCAAGTGATACTTCAGGTAGGAAATCCTGAGCAGTTCATCATTGAGCACACAGAACAGAAGATCAAGAACGCTGGTGTGATCCTCAGAGAATGGAATGGTCGCGTGAGTTAGGGTCCAGATACTTTAGCTCCAGACAGGTTCCCACACGATACCCAAGAAAAAGAGCGTGTGAAGGAATGTTTAGAAAGCACAGATGAGCACTTAGCTAAGATTTTAGAAGAAACAAATCCGGTGATAATCAGGATGGAGATGTACCAAGCACGACTTCGAATTCAGACCATCTTTCGGAGGGTCAAGAAGGCCAAGACAAGCCAGGCCTCGAGATCAGCTGCTGGAGGAGAACCCTGCTGATTTACTGCTTTATAAAAAGCCCCATGTCGGCTTCATCATCTTTGTAATCCCTTCAGCGAAGATATTTTTATTATTATTTATTAACTAATAATAATTTTTTGGGGCAATGATTCACTTTCACAAATGGCACTTGCATGTTTCAAGCGATTAAGAGAGCCTTAACTCAAAAAGTCTTTAGGAATGCAAATAGCATAAATATCTGCAAATTACATAAATTCTTGCGACGTGTTTCACATGCCTATTTGTTATGTATGTTATCATATATTAAGGCTTGAATACATTGGATCCGATGATTTAAACTACATACCAAAAGAAAAACCCCTAAGCTTAAAACTTACCCAAATTTATCTCCATAGAAGGTTGACTTACGATGGCAAACCAAAGAGAACAAGAAATGCGGACTCTGGGAAAGACAGCTGAGATGCTGAGAGACAAGGTATTACAAATGGAGAAGCACCTCTAAGAAATAGGGAGGGAAATTGAGGAAGTGGACAGATTGCTAGAGATGGTTGGGAACCCGCCAGAGGGCATACCCCAAGAACAATACTATGGGAATGTCCCAGAAGAAGTAAGGGATTTGGTGCTGAACTATATACCTTTAGAGAGAAGGCCTATGACGCCTAGAGAGGGGACTCCGGACGAAAACCAAAGAGCTAGATCAGACCCATGGGTGACAGAATCAGACCCGCAAGAGGAGTCAGAGCCTCAACAGGAAGCCTCCGAACCTGTCAAGGAAGAAGAACCAGAAGAGGAAGAAGAAGAGCCTCAAGATATGGAGGAGGAAGAATTAGAGCCCGTTGACATAGAGGCTGAGAGAGAGGAAGAACCATTTGAGATGTTTCCTGAGATTGCAGAGGAGGAGAATGATACGAATGAGGAATCTAACTAATATTCCCCAACCAACGAGGAGTCTGACTTCTATGCACCGTCGCCCATGATAGTACCTGCCACCTCCACCATGGCATCTGAGAATTTCGGAAGAGCAGGCCCTTCTGAACCAGCCTGGTGGGGCATAGCCTTCAAAGCCCATTCCTCCCCATTCAGAGTAGCTCCACGGCCCGTCACCTGTAAGGAGGTATACGAAAGGATGGTCGCCACAGGAGTGCCTTGCACCACTTGCCGCCGCCCGAATTGTTGTGCGCGTACTAACTGTGCCCTTTTCCCCACAACCAGGCCGGTCATACCTTGAATGAGTGTCTGGGGTTAAGGAGAAGAATTTGTAGCTCGATTGATAATAGGATCATTGGGACCCTGTGGGGGCCACACACCCTGCTAGTCCATGACCCTATTATCCCTAGAGAAGGGGTCATCACTAGTACTCAGATCTGGCGATACAATTTCACTGTTATATCCCGTATTTTGTACATTGGGATAATCCGAGCTAACCATGATAAGTTAAGGACAAGACGATTCCGGGATGCGAGGTAGAGACTTTTAATCTCCGATTTTGTTTTAAGGCACAAG
This sequence comes from Lycium ferocissimum, assembly GCF_029784015.1. NCBI lineage: Eukaryota > Viridiplantae > Streptophyta > Magnoliopsida > Solanales > Solanaceae > Lycium > Lycium ferocissimum. The sequence goes on along the minus strand of NW_026721878.1, from coordinate 40,806 downwards.
TTGCTTATAATTTTATTGGATGGAAATATTAAGGAAAATTTGGAGTTAAAAGTTAATTTTGGAAAGTTAATTTCTTCATGAAAAAGGCCATAAGTGGCCGTGAGATGTGGGGTCCCCCCCCCCCCCCCTTTGTTGGCCAAATTTGATTAGTTCAAACTATGAGGGGTACATGTGTTCACCTTGTATTTGTAGGGGCTTATTATATATAGATGGTGGATGGAAAGCAAGGCTTAGTATTAATCTTTCCAACTCTAGAAATTTGGAGAAGCTTGGAGAAAAAAATGGAGGACCATTCGGCAATGCTAGCCGAATTGGTGCCATGAGAATTGATCAAGAAAAAAATATTTTCTTCTAGCATTCCAACCAATTGGAAGGTCCTATATAACGTGGAGTGGTTATTGGAGCAAGCAACCTATTCATTTTTGCAAGCACAAACTCTAGCCAAGTTGAGGAACTAAGTGATAAAGGTAAGGTTTAATCCTCTTTTTCATGTGTTATGGATGATTTGTACATGTTGTAGTGTGTAGATATGGATGAAAATCATGAAATCTTGCATGGTGATGTTGAGCCGTATGTGTTGGGTTTGGCCGTGTATATGTTGTGTTGTGTAGGAGTGAAGAACTAATTTTATTTAGTATGTTTGGGTTGTTGTGTTGGGGATTCTATGATGCAAAATGAAAGTTTAGTGATTCGAGTTGAAGTTGAAATCGTGTGTGGGCTGTTTTTAGAAGCTAATGTGATTTTAATGTAGTTTTGATATTTATAAGCAAGATATCGTTAACGTGTGGATTGTTGGTGTAATTCATGAATTTGGGAGAGAGGAATGTGTTGTTGTGTTGTTCTCGGGTTTGGGAAGGTTTCGGGTGAAGTGGGGTTTTGGTTGGGTTGTTTTGAATATTGTGCGGATTGTTTGAAGTGTTCTTGAATCTTGTGTAAATGATCTCGGATTAATACTTGAACATGTGAGCGTTGATGTTGGCTTGAATGTATGAAGTTGAATTGAATGTAAATGGAATGTTGTCGAATTATGTAGAAAAGAGTTACTAACGTTAGAATACGTTTTGAATTAATTGTTGGTGTTGCTAATATGATTGTTGGTATTGTTGTTGATGATTTGCCCGAGTTGAATTCTCGGGGTTGTTGAATTTATAGGGGAAATGCTGCCCATATTTCTGTAGATAAAGTGCTAGTTTGGGATGGAATCCCTAAGTATCTGTAGCTAATGTTTGGTATATAATGACGTTATTGTAGATCTTGGGAAGCCCGAGACTTAAGTTTGGATTAGCTTAGGAAGCGGACGAGGTATGTAAAGCCTAATCTTTCTTTCTTTTGGCATGTCTTAGTTGTAAGTAGGCTATGATACGAGCCTCGGTGTAACTCTACTCTTACGATCCGAGCAAGTCTACGACTCTTATTCACCTCTTAATGTTGGCATTCTTAATGTAGTAGAATTATGGTTCTTATGCCTTTGGTATGATTGGATTTCAACGTTACAAAAAGAATTTTTGTTCTTAAAGGATTCTACGCCTAATAATGGCCGTAACTTTCATAGACGAAACCGGATCGCTTCGATACGTTCGTAAAAGGTTCAATAGCGTATAATGCCCCTAACTTTCATATACGGTCTCGGATTGGCTCGATATGTGTTTATGATCCCTAAGACGTTATGTGACATATTTCGTAATGAGATTTCAAGAATCCTAAGTGTGACTATCATTCGGATACTCGAGTGTTGATTTATCTATTTACCTATCGAGTCCTAAAAGATGATGTATGTGCATATGGTTTCTCACTACTCCGCTCGTGCATATGGTTATTACATCTTTCACCGAGTTCCGGGTCGGGTACGTATTCGTGCACAATTTCACTGCATTGTTCACCGAGTCCCTCACTAGAGGGCCGGGTACGGTATGTATATGGTGATATGATGATGGCGCCAGCCCACAGGATGGGCCGAGTATGATATACATGATGGAGACATGATCTCATTCACCGAATCCCTCACTAGAGGGCCGGGTACGGTATATATATGATTACTTCACCGAGTCCCTCACTAGAGGGCCGGGTACGGTATATATATATATGTATGATGACATGATGATATGATGACATGTATATGATGATCTTATTTACCGAGTCCCTCACTGGAGGGCCGGGACACGTTATACATGCATATGTACATGATAATTATTTATTTATTTATGTTTTAGAGTCAAGCCTTATGATTTTATGCGTATCTATGTTTTCGGTATGATTTTCTATCCTGTTTACTGTATTTCATGCTTTACATGCTCAGTACATATTCCGTACTGACCCCCTTTCTTCGGGGGCTGCGTTTCATGCCACGCAGGTGTATACAGATGAGTAGAAGATGTTCCAACTGGATTGGCGAGCTCCATTTCCTCCCGGAGTGTTTAACGAGTCAGAGTGTCTTTGTCATGGTATCCTGAGTTATGTTAGAGACTTTGCAGACAGAGTCACGTATGTATCATGTCAGTCTTGTAAGCGGCTTTGTAAGCCGATGTATCATTAAGCACTATGTTACGGATTTCACATGATTACAGATTTTATTCGATTTGAAAAAGACAAAAGGCATGTTGTTCTTTGAAAAGTTTTCATTATGCACTCATTCCACGATTTAAGAGTCTAGCAAGATTATGAGTACTACGAGGATCAGCGGGTTCGCTCGGCCTTAAGTAAGGGTCGGGTGTCCATCACGCCCTACCAGGTTAGGGTGTGACAAATTGGTATCAGAGCAGTTCGTCCTATGGGTTGTCTGCAAAGTCGTGTCCGGTAGATTCCCGCGCATGGTGTGAAGCGCGCCACATTTATAAACAGGAGGCTACGGAGCATCTAGGGTGGTTACTCTTCTTCCACATCTGAGATCGTGCCATAGAGCCAAGTCATAGGAAATGAGATTCCTTACACTGACCTTTGATTTCAGCAGAAGAATGGCATCGACAGAAGAAAGTGACTAGCGATATTGGAAGTTACAAAGCACGCAGGTAAGCAAAGGTATGAAAGACATATGTCGGGTGAGATATTGAAGTACGATTGAAATACAAGCTGAAGATTAAAAGGGAAAGTAAGCAAGAAAGTGTAATAGGTGCAGTTTGAGCTAGGCACACGAGGTATGTTCATCATTTTCGTACTGTTGTTGATATTGGGAGCCCTGTGTGGATGTGATATGATATGATATATATATATATCTACATATGTTGGCCCTGTGAGGCATTGTTGGTATTTCCTGCGTGCAGGTTTTGAGATAGTATCAATTACAGAGGAAACTCTGCCAAAATTTTCCTAGAAATAAAGAGAGAATGAGACATAGGTTTGTAATATGTCTTGAAAGGTCGTGCCAATAGTAATGGTAAGATTTGACTAAGCTACGAGTGTGGCTGACATCGAGAAAGGAGTTATTTGCTGAATTGAGGACAATAATAATTAGAAGGTCGATATCGATACGGTAAAAAGAATTTGGAGAGGGCTTGTAATCCTAAAAGATGATTTAGAAAGAGCTGGTAAATCTTGATGAAATGTTATTTAAGGTACTGATTGAATTGATAAGCAGGGATGAATTATGACGAGCTTATAGTTAAAAGAATCAATAGTATGATTAAGACAAGAGTACAGAGGAAAAGAATTGTGACGGATATGAATGTATTGATAAGAACAGCTTGCGAGATATTAAGGATAAAGTTGATCGGGTATAGGTAAAGGGTTAAGAAGTGTTATATATAGGATTGATTACGAATAAGATATAATGTGAATATAATGGGATTGTTATGAAAATAAGTAAAGCCGAGTGAGAAGGTGGCCAAAGCTATGATGTGATCTATGTAGCTAGAACATAAAGGCAAGTGTGAAACGGAAAAGCAAGCTATAGAACGAACAAGGAAGGCTTATCAAGTTCTGTAGGGAAAGTTTGGAATAAGGGTTATATAATAACGGAAATGATAGCGAGTGTAAGAAAAGAAAGGGTAATTGGAAGAAGGAAATAAGAAGAAAGCGAGATGACAGGGTAGTGATAGGTCACGACACATGTAGCCAAGGATACGAGTACTATAAGTGACGGGGCTGTGGAAGACTCGGTTATAGAAAGGATGAGGAACGAGGTAAAATGAGAGCAGAAATTCAAAGGCCGATAACAAAGTATTTATAAGTAACGGCGATCAAGGTGTATTCCTCACCACTGGGAATCTGGGAATCTAGGACGGAAAGTAGTCATATTCATAGGTGAAAGGTGAATATTGAGGATTCAAAAGGGCTAAAATAGTAATTGTGGAGTCAGGAGAGTAAGAGACCCTTTCTAATTCGGAGGGAGATGCGTTATGAGAACGTTTCGAAGTCTGTTAAAACTTTAACCTACTCCAGATTATGTGACGAAGGTCATGCGATGAGGTGGACGCGATTATACTAGCATTAAAGCATCGTATTTCATCAGAGTTCCAAGGTTAAGCGATCTTTGGAGGATGAGAGAAATTTTAGGATGAGGTGACCCGAGGCGGGAAGTGTACCAAAAGTCCTATAAAGTCAGACACAAGAGAGCCAAATGGGAAGCCAGAGTAGCCTAAGGGAAATTGGAGTATACAGAGTGGGCGGGAACCTTAAGAGATCACATATGACGAGGCAGAATGAACTAGTGAGGAGAAAGAAGGTGCATCACAGCTCTAGAAGCAGGGTAAGTTGAATCGCGTTTGGAAATATTTTGTAAGCAAGATAATAGTAGTGATGTCTATATAGGTATGCACATGATAGCCCGTACGTGGCTATATCAGCGGATATGTGTATTCCGGCAACCAATGTTGCGGTATATAGAAGGCATTAATCGGACAGGGTAACGAAGTTTAAGTGAAAAGAAAAATAAAGGGCACAAACGTTACAGGGCAAGCTGATGCTGTTTTCACTACAGGGTAAGCTTGAGAAGTTTTAATACAATGATATTTGGAAAAAGAAAGAAAGTGAGTAGATGAACGGCAAGGGGATCAAAATGTCAGAATAAAAGTGCCGCCTAATCGAGATTGGAAAATGTGGACATAGGGCAAAGTATAATCGGGTAATAGTATAAGTACACCCTTAAGGGGGGAAGCGAGTGCGAGAGATGCAAGTGCCAGACGGAGACAATCAACACTACAATATATTGGATACGGATGCTCGGGCTACAGATAAGATTCCTTGCTGGGACAAGTTAGTATGATCTAAAAACCAAAGAAAAGGGGTAGAAGCTAGGATGGTAATTGAGATAGTGCTGAGAATTAATTATAGAGATCCTAAATGATATGACATTGGAGAGTGGAGGCTTAAAGGAGAGTACGACAAGAGAACGATAACGAGTAGCTTATAGAGACATTGTGAAAAGTAACACTGCTGTGCTGGATTAAAAGCTAAGACGTGGGCGATAGGGTTGTTCGCTAATGATACTGCGACCTATGAGTAGTAAGGGAGAAAAATAGAAAACCCCCCCATAGTAGGAAGTAAGAAATATCAAAGGAGTGAATAAAGGAAGGGAAAAGAGTATGACAGGATAGGCTACAAGCGAATGTTAGGACGGAAGGAATATGTGGAACAGAGTGAACCAGGAGAAGGAAAGACCGTAACTAAGATGGAATATACTTTATACAAGTCGTACAAGAGTAGTTATGTTACCTATGAATATCTATATGCTGGGGAGGAGACCAAGCGAATACTTAATGAGAAAAGTTTAGATTCAATACTAACAATATGGTTACGAGATTTTGGGCATATTAAGGAAGGATGCAAAGATGGTTTAAGCTAAATCACCGAGACAGAACTAGCATTAAGGACAAACAGGACATGGCTATGGTTGAACCAAAGATCTATTCCGATACCGATTGTAAGAGAAGAGAGGCGAAGACAAAGTAAAACATAAGGATTAGTGAAGCCACGCTAAGGTATTTTTGGGCTAATTTGAGCACCTTCGCATATTCTTGTAAAGATTGCAACACAATGTGTGACCGAAAAGTGGAGAGCAAGATCCGAGCAAAGGGACGATAGAAGAGATTGAATTAAAGATGAAGAAACGACACGATATAATGTGCCTAGAATGTTACAAGTTGAGTGAAGAGGGATTATAAGAGGATTTAAGCAAGATGGTCAGAGCTAGCTGGTTACTAAAAGCGGGTGAATTTATATGTCAAATTCTTTCAGAATTATATCAGCTGATGATAGTTAAAGCAGGGGACGACTATTAGCAGCTCAAGGACGCCAGAAATCATATGACGACAGTCGGCGTCGACAATTAGAATTACCGATTGGCGAGTGGGTATGCTTGAAGATATCACCCATGAAAGGTGTAATGAGATTCGACAAGAAGAAGAAGTTTAACCCGAGACGTATTGGACCTTATTACATTGTTCGTCAGGTAAGAAGGTTGCATACTAAGACGTGGCTTTGTTAAGGTATGGTGGCGGAACAATAACAGGAAGGAGATGATTTGAGAAGCTGAAGAGAAGATGAAGAAGAAATATGATTAGTAGATGAGATTGCATGCTATGGTAATAAAGGAAACCCCCCGAGATCCTTATAAGACCTTATGCGACTAGATGAACAGAGGACAAATGTTCTAAAGGGGGGAAGGATGTTATATCCCGTATTTTGTACATTGGGATAATCCGAGCTAACCATGATAAGTTAAGGACAAGACGATTCCGGGATGCGAGGTAGAGACTTTTAATCTCCGGTTTTGTTTTAAGGCACAAGTTGCTTATAATTTTATTGGACGGAAATATTAAGGAAAATTTGGGGTTAAAAGTTAATTTTGAAAAGTTAATTTCTTCATGAAAAGGCCATAAGTGGCCGAGAGATGGGGTCCCCCCCCCCCCCCCCCCCCCCCTTTGTTGGCCAAATTTGATTAGTTCAAACTATGAGGGGTACATGTGTTCACCTTGTATTTGTAGGGGCTTATTATATATAGATGGTGGATGACAAGCAAGACTTAGTATTCATCTTTTCAACTCTAGAAATTTGGAGAAGCTTGGAGAAAAAAAAATGGAGGACCATTCGGCCATGCTAGCCGAATTGGTGCCATGAGAATTGATTAAGAAAAAAATATTTTCTTCTAGCATTCCAACCAATTGGAAGGTCCTCTATAACGTGGAGTGGTTATTGGAGCAAGCAACCTATTCATTTTTGCAAGCACAAACTCTAGCCAAGTTGAGGAACTAAGTGATAAAGGTAAGGTTTAATCCTCTTTTTCATGTGTTATGGATGATTTGTACATGTTGTAGTGTGTAGATATGGATGAAAATCATGAAATCTTGCATGGTGATGTTGAGCCGTGTGTGTTGGGTTTGGCCGTGTATATGTTGTGTTGTGTAGGAGTGAAGAACTAATTTTATTTAGTATGTTTGGGTTGTTGTGTTGGGGGTTCTATGATGCAAATGAAAGTTTAGTGATTCGAGTTGAAGTTGAAATCGTGTGTGGGCTGTTTTTAGAAGCTAATGTGATTTTAATGTAGTTTTGATATTTATAAGCAAGATATCGTTAACGTGTGGATTGTTGGTGTAATTCATGAATTTGGGAGAGAGGAATGTGTTGTTGTGTTGTTCTCGGGTTGGGAAGGTTTCGGGTGAAGTGGGGTTTTGGTTGGGTTGTTTTGAATATTGTGCGGATTGTTTGAAGTGTTCTTGAATCTTGTGTAAATGATCTCGGATTAATACTTGAACATGTGAGCGTTGATGTTGGCTTGAATGTATGAAGTTGAATTGAATGTAAATGAAATGTTGTCGAATTATGTAGAAATGAGTTACTAACGTTAGACTGCGTTTTGAATTAATTGTTGGTGTTGCTAATATGATTGTTAGTATTGTTGTTGATGATTTGGACGAGTTGAATTCTCGGGGTTGTTGAATTTATAGGGGAAATGCTGCCCATATTTCTGTAGATAAAGTGCTAGTTTGGGATGGAATCCCTAAGTATCTGTAGCTAATGTTTGGTATATAATGACCTTATTGTAGATCTTGGGAAGCCCGAGACTTAAGTTTGGATTAGCTTAGGAAGCGGACGAGGTATGTAAAGCCTAACCTTTCTTTCTTTTGGCATGTCTTAGTTGTAAGTAGGCTATGATACGAGCTCGGGTAACTCTACTCTTACGATCCGAGCAAGTCTACGACTCTTATTCACCTCTTAATGTTGGCATTCTTAATGTAGTAGAATTATGGTTCTTATGCCTTTGGTATGATTGGATTTCAACGTTACAAAAAGAATTTTTGTTCTTAAAGGATTCTACGCCTAATAATGGCCGTAACTTTCATAGGCGAAACCGGATCGCTTCGATACGTTCGTAAAAGGTTCAATAGCGTATAATGTCCCTAACTTTCATATATGGTCTCGGATTGGCTCGATATGTGTTTATGATCCCTAAGACGTTATGTGACATATTTCGTAATGAGATTTCAAGAATCCTAAGTGTGACTATCATTCGGATACTCGAGTGTTGATTTATCTATTTACCTATCGAGTCCTAAAAGATGATGTATGTGCATATGGTTTCTCACGACTCCGCTCATGCATATGGTTATTACATCTTTCACCGAGTCCTGGGCCGGGTTCGTATTCGTGCACGCTTCACCGCATTGTTCATCGAGTCCCTCACTGTAGGTCGGCACGGTATGTATATGGTGATATAATGATGGCGCCAGCCACGGATGGGCCGAGTATGATATACATGATGGAGACATGATCTCATTCACCGAATCCCTCACTAGAGGGGCGGGTACGGTATATATATGATTACTTCACCGAGTCCCTCACTAGAGGGCCGGGTACGGTATATATATATGTATGATGACATGATGATATGGCATCATGCATATGATGATCTTATTTACCGAGTCCCTCACTGGAGGGCCGAGACACGTTATACATGCATATGTACATGATGATTATTTATTTATTTATTTATTTATGTTTCAGAGTCAAGCCTTATGATTTTCTGTACTCCTTATTCAAAGAGATGACCCCGTTTATCGTATCTCATGCTTTACATGCTCGACATATTCCGTGCCGACCCCTTTCTTCGGGGGCGTGTTTCATGCCACGTGTGTATACGTATGAGTAGAAGATGTTCCACCGGATTGGCGAGCTCCATTTCCTCCCGAGTTTCGCCGAGTCGAGTGTCTTTGTCATGGTATCCCGAGTTATGTTAGAGACTTTGCGTACAGAGTCACGTATGTATCATGTCGGTCTTGTAAGCGGCTTTGTGCCGATGTATCATTAAGCACTATGTTACGGATTTCACATGATTACAGATTTTATTCGATTTGAAAAAGACAAAAGGCATGTTGTTCTTTGAAAAGTTTTCATTATGCACTCATTCCACGATTTAAGAGTCTAGCAAGATTATGAGTACTACGAGGATCAGCGGGTTCGCTCGGCCCTAAGTAAGGGTCGGGTGCCCATCACGCCCTACCAGGTTAGGGTGTGACATTCACGGTCTTCGAGAAGTCATATGCCCGCATCTTCTTAACTCTGGCTACTCAAAGAAAGATTAGACCCGTGAAACCTGCCCACGAACCCGCACCATTAGGGCCCAATAGGAACAAGTTTTACCTGTATCATACAGGAGCTATAGGGCACGACATAGAAGAATGCCACGTATTGAAGCTTGAACTCGAGCACAAGATCTGTACAAGAGAGATCTTGGTCATCCTACCACCACAGTATTGAGATGAAAGGGAAATAAGAGAGCGAGTTTGTAAGGACGACGACTCGCGGAACTATATTTTTGGGTAGAAATTAGGTGTCCCCATTTTTGCACATAAAAAGTTACCCCCCTTCACCATAAATATTGTAAGAAACCGCGCCGACCCGACGTCCCTATGTAGGGATACGCGGGAAGCCCTAGCCAGGCCTAGTCTTGGGATGTCTTTAGCTAGGTTTAGCCCAAAGGATATTTAGCAAAGATATATACCCTTCTTTTGTAAAACGAACTCTGATAGGGCCTGATTTCCCCTGGTGGATTACGTAGGTAGTCTACGTAAGACTTGGCCCCTACATAATATGAATTATAATTCCTCCATCTATTCTATAGCAGGAAAGGGTTTGCCAAAGTAAGTCAACCATAAAGCCCATTGGACCAATCTCTACCCAAACATCAAAGGCCCATAAACATCCGAACCTTTAGAACAAATGATCAAAATTATTCGAGCTTAAATATGTGACTTTATGTGCTATGTGCGCTTTAAATATCAATATGTGATATTTTTCCTTTATATTTTTTAATAAGTAACTAAATTTGTCTACCCTTGAATCGTTCTTGTCTTATAGAACGAGGCCGATTAGCGTAGTACTTAAAGCTGGCGTACTTCACAAGATCCAAAGTCGCGTTAGCATCCCTTGGAGATAAAGGCAAACAGAAGATAACTGGCACACCCGATAACAAAAATGAGCTCGCTCTCCGTGATGAAGATGCCCAAGACCCACAAGAAGTATCGTTTAAGAAGCTGTGATTGCAACATTACTGACTGCCGTTACGACCCTCCAAGAAAAGGTGGCTAGGACTGAGGTAACAAATCTAGACAAGAATGCCTCGACAGAGGAAAAAAGGCCTCCTCCTCCGTTCCCCTCATTGAGCTCCCTAATGCCCGATCACTTTCCCATATATCCACCAGGAACCATCCCACCTCCACTTAGGTCCACTAACCCAAACCATGCCTGTCCTTCCTACCGCACTCCTCCCCCAACAAAATACACTCAAATCCTAGGGACTACTCACTCAGTCCCCCCTACCAGATTCCTCAGACTGTTTTCTCTAGTGAGCCAAGTACGTGCTCCAGCTCCACCAATTGGACAAACCACCACTGCCCCGCTCAATCATACCTCTCACCAAGTGTCATTCTTCACTCCCAACATCCCCAGTGAATTCTCCCCAGGGCATAAAGAGCTAGATCATTATGAAGAAATAGAAAGGACTTGGAGGACTGAATAGGATAAACGTGAGAAAGGCATGGAGAAGAAGATGGAAAAACTATTGGAAAAATTCAACAAGTCAGCAAGGAAGGCTACAGGTCTAAGATATGATGACCTATGCATGCATCCGGATTTGGACTTACCAGAAGGGTTCAAAATCCCAAAATTCGAAGTGTTCAATGGGACAGGAAATCCCAAAGTGCACCTTCGATCCTATTGCGACCAATTGGTCGGAGTGAAGAAAAATGAACCTCTGATTATGTGAGTATTCAATCATAGTCTGACCGGAGACGCCGCAGAGTGGTTCGCAATTCAAGATATGTGCCAATGGCACACGTGGGAGGACAAGGCAGAATCCTTGATGGAAAGATTTTGCTTTAATGTCAAAATGGTACTAGACTGCTATTACCTTGAAAAGGTCAAGTAGAAATCAACAGAAAACTACAAGAGTTTGCCAGGAGGAGGAGGGCCGAGGCAGCCCGTGTGCAGCCACCGATGTGTGAGGAAAGTCGGTCTCTCGTGTTCATTAGATCCTAGAGCTCCGATTTCTACGACGAATGTTGTCCATCACTCGGAAGGCCATTTGCTAAATTGGTCAAAATGGGAGAGGCCATAGAAGATGGTCTCAAATCCGGAAAAATAGTTAGTGTCTTTAACAAGGCATCTAGACAAGCTACTGCAGGAATTTTTCGCAAGAAGAAAGAGGACGTGGCAAGCATATCCCACATTCCGAATCCAAACCCAAAAGAACCACAATCCTCCCACATAACTACGCCCTTCATAAATTATCCAAAACCTGTGTATTACACACAACAAGCTTCACCACCATTGTACCAGCTTACCCGGCTCCGCCTAGTGTCCGTGTGTCCGCTCCCACTTACCAACCACCACCTCAACAAAATTACCGCCCACTACAAAATAACCCACCCCTAAGTATATCAACCACCTCATAATTACCAAAATCAACCGCCACCCCCAGCATACAATGCCCCACGTCCAGCTTTCGAGAAAAGGCCAGTAACAGAATTCACAACGCTACTCGAGCCTAGGGCTCAGCTCTGCAAAAGGCAATTGGCCGCAGGCTTGATTCAGAAGGTCCCCCCTAAGCCAGCACAGCCGGGGAACAAATTTTACAAGGCTGATCGGACTTGTGCCTATCATTCGGGAGGAAATGGGCACAGCACCAAATATTGTATAAATCTCGAGCATAAAATCCAAGATCTGATCGACAAAAGGGAAATAATTTTAGAAACCGCAACTCCAAATGTGAACACGAACATGTTACCTAATCATGGGAACAACGGAGTCCACATAATTGAGAGGAAAGAGGACTAGGAAGCTTTCAGAGCGTTGGTCCCCAAAGCAGTCGAGTTCCTGGAACAAATAGTAGCCTCCCTCACACTCCAGGAGCACCCCAATTTCAAGGTTTTGATCCCAGCATCGGGAATCACGAAAGTCACATCTTGGTTCAGAACCTTAATTCTAACGTCCGTGGTAGCACAGATAGCATAACGAATTGCTCTCACACCCAAAAAGCCAATCACTGTACAAGCAGCCATGGCTTCGGGCATGACCTGCTCGGGGAGGTGTTACACTCCTGAAGAGTTAGCTCAGAATGCTACAAGGAAAGCAAGCAACCAGAAGAGGGCAATAACTGAAGAGAAGCTGAAGATTTTTGGTAATGCATGCAATTAAAAAACTACTCCATCATTGAGCATTTGAAGAAAACACCGGAATAAATATCGGTGTTGTCATTGCTGGCCCCATCGCATAGGCAGGCCCTCATGAGAGTGTTGGATGATGCACACGTACTAGCTGGTACGAGCAGTGAAGACTTGGCTGGATTGGTAGCCCACATCATCGGAGAACACGAAATCTGCTTCTCAAAGGAGGAGTAGCCACCAGAAGGGACCTCTCATAACAAGGCTCTTAAATCACCATGGAGTGCGGTGCCAAGAAAATAGGGAGAGCACTTGTAGACAGTGGATCGGGCCTCAATATTTTCCATATCACCACATTGACATAGCTTAGTTGTGACGTAGGCAAGATCCGCCACAGTGGGACAAATGTCAAGGGATTTGATGGATCTCTAAGTGATTCCCTAGGAGAGATAGACCTGCAAATCCAAGTCGGACACCATCTTTCACAGCAGAGTTCCAGGTCATGGCAAGCACTGCCAACTACAACATGCTCTTGGGAAGGCCCTGGATCCACTCCGCCGGTGCGGTACCATCAAGTCTACACCAGGCCATAAAATTTGAATGGCAAGGCCAAGAAATTATGGTCGAAGCTGAAAAGGATACCTAGAAGCATTCTTACAACGTTGTACCATCAGTCGAAGGGATCAGAGTCCTAATAGATCAAACTTTCATGTAGTGGAATACGTTGGGGCCACTCATGTGGAGAAAGAGGCCGACAGACTAATGCCGGCAGTTTACAGAATGATTGCCTCTACCGTGCTGAGGAATGGTTTTGAAACAGGAAAGGGCCTGGGAAGGGACCTCGAAGGGATAACAGAGCCTGTGCTAATCCCAAAAGAAAACTACCACTTCGGTCTAGGGTATACTCCCAGCGAAGACGAGCTCACAAGGGCAATCAAGAGAAAGCCTAGAATAAGGAATTTACCTCATCCAATTCTAGGACTGTACCAGTCGTTCCCCAGAAAGATGTCGATGCTGAATGAAGAAGAAACTGATGGGAGTCTCAAGTCATTGTTCTAAGAAGAGGGATGCTATGCGGTCGTTGAAGAAAGTCAGGAGATACCCAACATACGCAGTCTGAGGCCCGGAGAGCGCTTGAACAATTAGACATCTACCCCCCCTCTTGGCTCCTCGGTAGAGATATAGATTTTCCTTAAAACCTTTTTGCTAAAAACGGCGACATCAGCTGAGGCCCGAATGATCACCTTTTCTAAATTACTTCGTGATGTTTAAAAAGGAAAATGGTCAGACGTTGTTCCTAACCAGGACCACAGTTTGTAATCAATTACTCTTGAAATTAATGAAAAGCCTCGATCTACATAAAACTGCTACCTTTACCAGTTAATAATAACGAAAATTTTCTAACTAACTGCGCATAACGAACAATAATAAACCTAACTTTACTTTTCCTCGCCTTTTCAGTGGTAACCATAATAAAACAATCAAAAATGTCATGACGTGTCACGAAACGAACAAGGAAAACAGCTAACAAAATTACGAGGAGTACGATGAATTGACAATGATGCTAGAGGAACTGGTAGAAGAGTTGGAAGACCTAGAAGATAAGAAGAAGCCAAATATGGATGAAACTGAGGTGATCAACCTCGGTGATGAAGAGGATTTCAAGGAGATACGAATCAGTGCTCACTTAGAAGCTCCACAGAAAGAAGAGCTCATAGCTCTCTTAAAGGAATATATGGATGTCTTCGCCTGGTCATACGCGGATATGTCAGGATTAAGCACTGAAATAGTGGCCCACATATTACCCATCAAGGAGGGTTTTTCCCCAGTCAAATAGAAGACGCGAACATTTAAACCAGACATGAGCATCAGGATAAAGGACAAAATGGAGAAACAAATCAAGTCTAGAATAGGGGAGGTGATGTCCTGCCCCACTTAGGTGGCCAACATAGTGCCAGTACCCAAAAGGGACAGGAAGATAGGAATCTGTGTAGATAACCGAGATCTCAACCAAGCGAGTCCAAAAGATAACTTTTCCCTCCCAAACATCCATATTCTAATAGCTAACTGCGCCAAGCATGAGCTGCACTCATTCGTGGATTGTTTCGCCGGGTACCATCAAATACTCATGAGCAAAGAAGACGCTGAAAAGATAGCCTTTATCACCCCTTGGGAAGTCCACCATTATAGGGTAATGCCAGTTGGCCTCAAAAATGCCGGCGCCACATACATGAGAGCTATGACTGCCCTATTCCATAATATAATGCATCGGGAGATTAAAGTCTATGTGGATAATGTCATCATAAAATCAAGGGAAAACTCAAAGCATATCGTGCACTTGCGCAAGTTCTTTGACAGACTTCGCAAATTTGATCTAAAGCTGAACCCTGCAAAGTGCGCGTTTGGAGTGCCTGCGAGTAAGTTGCTAGGATTCATAGTCAACCGTAGGGTTGTTGAACTAGATCCTGCCAAAATTAAAGCAATTCAGGAGTTACCACCTCCTAAAACCAAGAAAGAAGTCATGAGCTTCTTAGGAAGGCTGAACTACATTGGGCGGTTCATAGCCCAGTCAACTGTGATTATAGAGCCAATCCTTATGTTTCTTAAGAAGGACACTCCCACAAATTGGACGGAAGAATTCCAAGAGACATTTGACAAGTCAAGAGATACCTTGCCAATCCTCCCATCTTGGTGCCGCTCAGGACAGGGAGTCCTCTGTTACTGTATCTATTAGTATCAGGAAAAGCTTTCCCGTGCATGCTCGCCCAGCATGACGAAAAGGGAAAAAAGCGACATGCCATCTACTATTTGAGTAAAAAGTTCACTTCCTGCGAAGCGCGGTATACGCTCGTAGAAAAAACCTGTTGTGCTTTGACCTAGATTACCCAAAAACTGAGACACTACCTATCGGTGTTTACCACTCACCTCATATCCAGAATGGATCCACTGAGATGCATTTTCCGGCAACCGATGCCTGTAGGAAAATTAGCTAAATGGAAGATGCTACTAAGTGAATTTGACATCGTGTACGTAGAAAAAAAGACAATCAAAGGACAAGCCCTAACAAATCTACTGGCAGAAAGTCCCGTCGATAATAAACTGGAACCATTAGTCCCGTTGATATCAGAAACAAGGCAACAGTATCCAGTGGCCGCAAAACTTAACTTCAGATGCACCAACAACATGGCAAAATACAAACCATGTATCCTCAGCCTCATGATGGTGATGGGCATGAACATACATGAGTTGTTGGTAATCGAGGACTCCGATTTTCTCATAAAAGAAGTGAAAGGAAATTGGGCAACCAAAAATGATAAAATACTTCCATATGTGAACCTGGTACAAAGATTGTGTGGGAGATTCAAGAGTATTGACTTCAAGCATACTCCAAAAGCTCAGAATAAGTTCGCAGACACATTGGCTACACTAGCGTCTATGATCCAGCACCCTGAGAGTACCCACATTGATCCATTAGAGATCACACTGAGAGAAGAACAAGCTCACTGCGACCATATCGCGGCCGAGCCAGATGGCCAACTATGGTATGCTGACATCAAGGCCTACCTGGAGAAAGGAGAGTATCCCCCTAGAGAATTCAACAAATCAAAAGAAGGCCATCAGGAGGTTGGCTAAAGGGTTCTTTTTGAACAAAAAAGTGATGTACAAAAGGATCCCTGACCTTGGGTTGCTCAGGTGTGTGGACGCCGAAGAGGCAACAAAATTGCTATAAGACACGCAGGGGAATGCGGACCCCACATATATGGATTCATCCTTGCTAATAAAATCTTGAGGACGGGATATTATCGGTGACCATGGAGCACGACTCCTGTAAATTCGTGCAAAAGTACTGTCAATGTCAGATACGCGGGGATCTGATGAAAGTTCCCCCCACGAAATTACATGCAATGAGCTCGCCCTAGCTTTTCGTGGCATAGGCAATGGATGTCATAGGACCCATCGAACCTCCGACCTCCAACGGGAATCGCTTCATCTTAGTCACCACAGATTAGTTCACTAAATAGGGGGAGGCAACTTCCCACAAATCAGTAACAAAGAAAGTCATGGCCGAATTCATAAAAAACAATCTAATATGTCATTTCGGTGTGCCGGAATCCATCATCACAGACAATGGTGCCAATCTGAACAGCCATTTGATGAAAGATATCTGTGAGCAATTCAAAATCACCCACAGAAACTCTACCGCTTACCGGCCACAGATGAATAGGGCCGTAGAGGCTGCCAAGAAGAACATCAAAAGAATCCTGAGAAAAATGGTCGACAACTGCAAGAATTGGAATGAGTAGTTGCCTTATGCTTTGTTGGGATACAGAATGACGACCCGAGATTCCACTAGAGCCACCCCATACCTCTTTGTCTACGGTACGGAAGCGGTCATACCTGCAGAAGGGGAAATTCCTTCACTCAAGATTATCCAAGAGGTAGAGTTAAAAGATGCAGAATGGGTTAGAAATCGTTATGAACAACTGGCCATGATAGAGGAAAAGAGGATGGTGGCAGTCTGCCACGGACAGCTGTACAGGCAAAGGATGTCTCGAGCCTTCAACAAGCGGGTTAGGACCCGACTCTTCCAGGTCGAGCAACTCGTACTCAAGCGAGTCTTTCCTCACCAAGAGGAATATAAAGGGAAATTCGCGCCAAACTGGCAAGGACCATACATGGTCAGGAAAGTACTCTCAGGAGGGGCTGTAGTCCTAGCCGAGACTGACGGACAAGAGTGGCCCAAGGCCATCAATGCAGACACGCTTAAGAGATATTACATTTAGGATTCCATTTTCTTGTAGTCACATTATTATTTCTGTGTAATCGTACCTTTTGCTTGTAATAGTACTCTGTAATAGAATAGGAGAAAACAAATCATCTATGTAATGAACTACGACATGATTTCCCCACAGTGGGATCCATAGGCAGCCCATACCGGACCCAGTCGCTTTATTAGTAAAACCAAAACTCAATTACTTTATTTTGAACTACGTTCGATCAGAATTCTTGCTGCGACAGGATACGTAGGCGCTATCGAGTTCGGTCGTCATAAAAGAAAAAACAAGAAACCTTTAGGAAACCACAGAGACAATAAGGTAGGAAGAGTCAATAAGATCAAGTTTGTAAAGGTCAGCACAAAAATCAGACAGCATCAACCCTACACTGGGGTAGAATTTTTTAGGGAACCTTAAAAATTCCTATCAGAAACAGTCGACAAGGAAAGAGACAAAGCAATACACTAGGGCAGAATTTTTTAGGGGACCTTAAAAATTCCTGCATAGCAAGACAAAGCAAGGGTCGCTCAGAGCAAATCCTGAAACCGGGGCAGAATTTTTGAGAAAGATCTCAAAAATTCTACCAATACGAAAGTCAGCAATCATACCTCTAGGAAGAATCGAAAGACCTCGTTCGAAGAAAACACACGTCATGACACATAAAAAATGAAACAAACATTTATTTTAAAGGAAAAAAGCAACATACATTTTGTAAAGTTTTTACTCTTATATATATATATATATATATATATATATATATATATATATATATATATATATATATATATATATAGAGAGAGAGAGAGAGAGCATAATTACATCCCCGAAAACATCTCTCGGAGTAGCGAGCCCAAGAGGGTTCGAAGAAGCATCAACAGAAGACACCAGGCGGGAAGACAACAACGCTAATCGGCTTCTTAGGAAACTCACAATTTTTCTGTGGATGCAGGTTTTTTCTTCTATAGGACAGCAGACACACCACCAACCGGCTTACTCACAGCAAAGGCGGAAGGCAAAACTCATCCCAGCAGAGAAGGACCAAAAAGGTCACGACAAAAATGGGTAATAAAGATACATCTGACCGCAAGAGTCACAGAGCAAATGAGCATAAAGACAAATCCGACCAAGAGGGTGACACAAAGGGTGAATAGCAGACATATATTAGACCAAAAGGGTCACGATTGATGAGCATAAAGATACATATGACCAAAAGGGTCGTGACAAGCACAAAAGGGCACATCTGACCACAAGGGTCAACAGCCAATACAACGGATGAAAGAAAGATTATCCAAGCAACAAGGGCCATAATTTTCATCAGCATGCCAAGAGGACCATTCATTTATTATGCCAAGAGGGCGATTCATTTATTTTGCCAAGAGGGCCATTCATTTATTCAAATTGCCAAGAGGGCCATTCATATCAAACTACCACCAAGAGGGTCATTCATACATATTGCCAAGAGGGCCATTCATACATATTGCCAAGAGGGTCATTCATAAAAACAAGCCAAGAGGGTCATTCGTATGAAACTGCCAAGAGGGCCATTTATACAAACAACCAAGAGGGCCATTCATACAAATTGCTAAGAGGGCCATTCATACAAATAAGCCAAGAGGGCCATTCATATCGAACTGCCAAGAGGGCCATTCGTACAAACAGCCAAGACGGCCATTCATACAAATTGCTAAGAGGGCCATTCATACAAACAAGCCAAGAGGGCCATTCATACAAATTGCCAAGAGGGTCATTCATTCAAACAAGCCAAGAGGGCCATTCATTCAAATTGCCGAGAGGGCCATTCATACAAACAACCGAGAAGGCCATTCATCTAAAATTTCACGAAGAATATCTACATGTTGTCAAGTCCAGGGAAAAGGCACACAGCCGCCAAAAAGGAGCCGGCTTGCTGAAGTAGATCCAGACAAATTGCGAAGCAAACATGGAACTTTTTCTTACCCAGCTAGTCAAGATAGGGTGGCAATGAGATTCAAGCTCTCCGGCCAGGATTTGAAAGCCATCCAATCTCAAACTCAGCCACAACTTATCTTGTTTATATTTTTTCCACTAAAAATCGCGATCGGTCGGATATACACCAGGAAGTCTGAAGGTATTCCTTCATAAAGGATATGCTCTTCTCCAGCAAGTTGAACTACATGTGACCTGATTCCCAGAGACCAGGGATATGTATGCGAACTCAAGACCTGAGAGTCGGTCACATTCTAATAGTCGTCCGGAGGAACCCAATCACACATACTCGGGGATCTCGATCGTCCTTCCAAATCACTTGAAGGTCCTTAGTTGAGTCGAACTACAAGTGGCCTGAATTCTCATATAACCTGAGATATGTAGGAAACCCAGAGACCAGGGTCCGGCCACATATGTGAAAATTGCATAAAGATAAAGGGTGAAATGAGTTGGGTCAGTCAAAAATTAGGGTTAGTCAAATTTCGTTACATAGGGATGGCCCCGCCATCCCCTAACACCGAAGGGGCAGTTGTCGACACTTAATTTTTGAGCTCCCATAATTATTTTCTATCACTCAGGGTCCTTGGAAAATAAATAAAGCGAGCTATGCATGTTAAAGGTTTTAAATAAATTTTTTATAAATTGTTCAGACCAATATTTTTCTCCTCTAACTGGTGAAAGAGTTTTCATGACATCATAAATTTATTTAGGAATTAATGGGTAGTTTTATGATATTTTATGAGATACTTGTTAGACTTAATGAAAAAATAAAAGGGGTATTTTAAAAAAAAAAAATAAGAGAAAAGACATCATTTCACCCCTGAACTTGGCACGAAAACTCACTTTAGCAACTCAACTTAAGTTGTATTTATATACCCCCCTTAACAACTTACGTTTCAATTATTTTCCACCCTGAAAAAATAATACCACTCTCACAATGTGAGGTGTATTACACTCGCGCCATGTCATTGCCACATGGTTACCACGTCATTGCCACGTCATTGACATGTAAAAAATTACCAACCCTTCATTTTTTATTTTTCTTTTATTATTTTTTCTCTTTCTTCTTCTTTCTCCCTTTTCTCTTTCTTCTTCTTTCTCCTCATCCTCACCACACTTGTTGCAACAACCACCACCGCCGCCGCCACCATAACCACCGCCTCCTTAAATCAACCCAACTGAATCCTCTACAAGTAAGAATCCTCTCCAAAATTCCAATCAGAACAGCCCTTAAGGCTATCACATCAACAAGCCACTCTACACTTCCATAACATCATTTTTTTCACTTTAAACTAAGAAATCCTTCCATGAACAACTTAATTAACAAGAATAGGCGATGATACATAGAAACTCAAATAATCTCCAAACTCAAACTCAAGAATAGGCGATGATACATAGAAACCCGACTAAACCTTAGCTCCAATCTCAAATAATCATCCACACACCTAAACATCAATACCATAATGTTCTCCAAACTAGTTCCTAACTTTTAATGTGGAAATCCTAATTTGATTTGTAGAAACTCAACTTGGAGAGCTTAGGGAATGTTTGGGGAGCCTAAGGGTCTGGTTAGGATAAAAATTGTGGACCATATCAAGCTCTTGACTTAACTAACAAAGTGCCAAAAAGTCCACCGCCTCAAAAGGACGGTGGCGTTGACATGGTCGACGGCCCGTCGTTCTGCCACCGTCGACGTGCCACAACCCCTGATTCTCAAGGGGCTTGGCATCGAGTTGTTCCGAGTGTCATCAACAATGTTGACGGTGGTTTCAACATGTTGACAGCTCATCAACTTGCAGCGTCAAATAGTACAATGCATCCTTCCATCCGTTGTCGATTCGTTTAACCTCTAATCCTTTCAATACTCGTAGTACTTGAACTTAAACATCCTTATACAAGGGTTACATATGTCTAAAGCCTCATAATCTTAAAGATAGCCTTTAATGCTCGAAATCAAGGCGGGCTAGTGTGCTTTACAATTCGATACATCTAAACGGAAGATGTAGCACACCTATTCTTGATTCGTGTTACCTTCACATTTTGTATTCTCTAAAAGCATAAAGGTGATCGTGTTTTAATTTAAGATATATTCATAAGTCGTTCAAGAAAACCTAGAGAGGGAGAGAGAAGCTCTCGGCCATGGCTGGCCGAGAGTGAAGCTTGGTGTTTTGGATCAAAATTTGATTTTCTTCAAGTGTTTCAACTCTTTGGAAGGTGTATAACAACGTGGGATTGATCCTAGATAGCAAGAACAAGTATTAAATTCAAGGCACAAATCCTAGCCAAGTTGAGAAGTCAAGTGTAAAAGGTAAGGTTTAATCTTCTTTTACATGTATTGAGGATGGTTTGAACGTGTTGTAGCTTGTAGTGTTATATCCCGTATTTTGTACATTGGGATAATCCGGGCTAACCATGATAAGTTAAGGACAAGACTATTCCGGGATACGAGGTAGAGACTTTTGACCTTCGATTTTGTTTTAAGGCATAAGTTGCTTATGATTTTATTGGTATGGAATATTAAGGAAAATTTGGAGTCAAAAGTTAATTTTGGGAAGTTAGTATTTCATGAAATGAAAGCCAAGTGGCCGTGTGGCTAGGGAGTGGACTCCCCCATGGCTTGGCCAAATTTAATTGATCCAAGTCATGTGTGGGGCATGGTCCACTTGTATGGATCATATATGTAGATAGATCAAGACAAGCAAGTCATATTCATCATCTTCACCCCTTAGAAACTAGAAGAAACTTGAAAAAAAAAAAAAAAGAAGCCATATTCGGCCAAGCCTAGCTGAACAAGACCCCAAGAAAAATTAATCAAAAAAAAATATTTTCTTCTAGTATTCCAACCAATTGGAAGTTCCTTATTAACGTGATTAAAAATTGACAATCATGTTGTTCTTTCATAATGTAAACTCACGTTGACAGTATTATATTTCGTATTTTTGTACGTCGGATTATTCGCAAGCTGAGGTGGGGCCCACACATTGAGATTTTTTTGGGACATGCGACAATTTATATGAATCACATATGTGAAGTTAAACATAACTCAAGATGGACCCTTGAGCCAAATCAAAGTGGAAGTCCTCCAAACAAATATTTTTAAGTAACGTTTTCGGGTGATCTGACTTCGAGGGGCCGAAACGGTATTATAAGTTTGGAATTTGGAAAAACACCAAAGATAGCAGTTGTAGATAATTGAATTATATTTTCAACCATCAGTGGGCTAGGCCCAAACCAGGCCCAATCGGGTTAGGCCATGACCCATGCCTATTTAAGTGAAATTTCAGCCCTTTCCTCTCATTTTTCGGACCAAGAACACCGAAAATTCTGAAAGAGAGAGAGAGAGATCCTTGGAGAGAAGAAAAATAAATTTTGACCAAAATACGAGCCCCGAATTCCGAAGCCCATGAAGAGAAAAGTGTTGTACGCTGTTGCGTTGTCTTCAATTTGAGCTAAAAATCAACCAAGGAGAAGAGTGATAACGTGGGGGCGATGATTAAGGTATGAATACGGTTCCTTTTCATTGTTAACGAGTTTATTTAGAATTTTAACGGATTAGCACGGAGGGAATAGCTTGATAAATTCGTTTGTTGGTGTTGTGAATTATTGAAGGAGATTTGAAGAGAATTTTGGATGAAAATAAATGTATTTAACTTGTAAAATGTGAAGGCTGTTGTTATTGATGTTGTTCATATGAATTCCGACTCTTTTACGGAAATAAAATTATTAAATAGTTATATCGCAAATTTGGTTGGATGAGTAATTTAGAAAACGATTAATGTGCGGGCTGTTTTATGGCATACGTCGGTATTGGAAATGATGTTAATACTATTGGTATTGTTGTTGATGTTGTTGGTTCTTGAATTGAGAATTCGGGCTAGGCATATAAACGGGGGAGATCTTTGCCGATTTTCGACGAATATAGAATGGTTTGGTTTGAAATTTGGAACAAGTGTGAAATAAAGAGACTAACGTAGCGTGAATCCCTTTAAATGTAGATTTATGAGTTCGGACGAATACGCGTAGCTAATAAGAGGTTGAACAGGTATGTAAAGCTCACCCTTTCTTTCTTTCTTTCTTTTGGCATGTCTACAATTCTCATTTGCTTCTTGATGTTACTATTCCTAATTCAGTCGAACTATGGTCTTTTTGTCTTTCGTATGATTGGATAATAAATGTTGCATAAAGAATTTTATATTTTTTTAAAAGGATTCTCAACTTACGAACGCCCGTAACTTTCACGAGACGGGCTCGATCGCTTGATACGTTCATAGAAGGTCCCATAACGAATTATGTTCGTAACTTCCACGAGCGGGCTCGGATTGGGTTGATGCATGCTTATAACCCCCGAGACCCTCCTTATATAACCCTATTTAATGCGTTCCCGAGTGACGTTTGAAGGAAACGTGATTTGACTATTGTCTTGATTTTCAAACGAAGGTTCGTTTTGATTATTCTAATGAGTTTGAAATGTTTTAAATTGCATATAGTTACTCACTACTCTGCTCGTGCATACTGTTGTTACCTCGTTCGTCGAGTCCGGGCCGGTTATATCATCGTGCACACTATACTATATTCGGGGTTGTATGATGTGTTACGGTACACCGAATCCCTCGCCATAGGGCGGGTACCTAAGTATGGTGTTATGATGTGTTATGGCATATGATATGTTATGATGTTATGATGTGTTACGAAGATGTACGGAGATATGAAACCTTCTGGAGTATGATGTGTCATGGCGCCAACGACGGGAGGGCGACCATGTTCCTGAGCCTATGCATGATTTCGATTTGCATTATTTATGTTTCAAAAGTAAGCATTTTGGTATACTGATTTTGTATTCATTTTCCATACTTCTTACTTCAGTTATGATCCTGATTCTTATTCCATGCTTTACATACTCAGTACATATTCCGTCGACCCCTTTCTTCGGGGATGCGTTTCATGCCGCGGGCGCACGCCCATTTTGGCGATCCGCCAGCTTAGGACACCGATTCTGCTGTCTTGAAGTGCTCCCTTGTTCTGGAGCCCATATCTTGGTACAGACTTTTCCGTTGTATATGTATATGCTTGTTCAAGGGTACGGCGGGGCCCTGTCCCGTCATATGGTTCTGTTGCTACTCTTAGAGGTCTGTAGACACATGTGTGGGTTGTGTATGGGTCCTGTTCAGCTGTGTCTATTTGATGTACTATGATATGATATTCGTCTTTGATGGCAGCCTTGCCGGCTTGCTTATGATTTTGATATGTGACGGCAGCCTTGTCGGCTTGCACATATATACATATTCGGGGATGTTGTGATTTATGATAGCCTTACCGGCTTCTATACGACATATGTGTTTCTGCCTGACAGGTTGATACGACGCCTGACCTTCGTACGCGTATATGTTCTTTGTATGCTGAATTCTGATTAATAGGTGTGTACGAGTGTCCAGCTCGGGCACTAGCCACGGCCTACAGAGTTGGGTCATGACAAAAGTGGTATCAGAGCGGTTTGTCCTCGGAATGTCTACGGAGGCGTGTCTAGTAGAGTCTTGTTTATCGGTGTGTGGTGCACCACATCTATAAACAGGAAGCTACAGGACATTTAGGATGTTACCTTTCCTTCTTACTCTAGATCGTGCGACTGAGCCAAGTCATAGGAAATGGAATTCCTTATACTAACCTTTGATTTCTCGCAAAAGAACGACGTTGACGAAGAATCGACGATATTGGAGGTTACAAAGCACGCGAGTAAGTAAAGGGGTACGAAAGATATATGTCGGGTAAGGTATTAAAGCATGATTGAAATGATAAGTTAAAAATTGAAAAGGAAAGTAGACAGGAAAGTGTAAAACGTGCAGTTCGCGTTGGACATACAAGGTAAGTCCATCATTTTCATCTTGTTATTGATATTGGGAGCCCCGTGTGGGCGTGATATGATATGACATGATACGATATACATATATGCATGATGGCCCGTGAGGCACTTGTTGGTATTTCACAACGTGCGGTGTTGGGATAGTAAGGAATACGAGAGGAAACTCCTCCAAAAATTTTCCCGTAAATAAAATGAGAATGAGATATAAGTTTGAAATATGTCTTGGAAGGTCGTGCCAATAGTAATGCTAGGGTTTGACCGAGTTGTCGATATTGCCGACCCCGAGAAATAAGTTAGTCGCCGAATTAATGGTAAGGGTAATTAGGAAGTCGATGTGGACATGGTAACAAGGAATTTGGAGAGGAACTTGTGATACTAAGAGATGATTTAGAAAAGACTGGTAGACTTAGATAGAACAATATATTAAGGCACCGACTAAATTGATAAGCAGGAGAAAGATATGACGTGATCTAGATGACTAGAATATAAAGGCAAGCGTGGAATGGGAAAGCGAGCTATAGAACGAATAAGAAGAGCGCGAGATAACAATGTAGTAGTAAATCATGACATGTGCGGCCAAGGACACGAATGCGTAAGTGATGGGGTGAAGGATCCAGTTATAGAAAGATGGACAACGAGGTAGAATGAATGCTAGACAATGACCGGTATGATATGAATAAACAGAGGTGAACAGAATACGTTTCGAAAATGAGAAAGGGAGTATACAGAAGTGATGTTTTGCGAAGGATACAGAGGCAGCATAAGATTTCTAGTGCCCAAAATAAAAGATAGACATAAATGGGAGAAACGATAAGGAGTACCAAAGGAGGCACCCAAGACAGACGTAGTTAACTAAGTACGAGTATGGATTGAAAGGGAAATATATAGTTATGAATTTAAAAAGGTGGTACGATGACAAGATGGATATTGAGAATTAAGAAGGCTAACATAGTGATCATGAAGTCAGGAGAGTAAGAGACCCTTTCTAATTCGGAGGGGAGATGTGTTACGAGAATGTTTTGGGAATCTATTAAGACATCAACTTACCCAGATTATGCGATAAAGGTCATGCGGTGAGTGGATGCTACTATACCAGCATTTGCGCATCGTATTTCATCGAGTTTCAAGGTTAAGCGTCTTTGAGTGAGAGAAATTTTAGGATAGGTGACCCTCGGGAAGTATTCTAAAAATCTTATAAATTCGGACATAGGAAGCAAATAAGAAGCTAGAGTAGCCTAAGGAAAATTAGAGTATGCGGAATGGGCGAAACCTTAAGAGGTCGCGTAGGACGGGCGGATTGGACCGGTGAAGAGAAAGAAAATGCATCACGGCCAAAAATTAGGGTGAGTTTGAACAACGTTTGGAAATGTTTGGTAAGCGATATGGTAGTAATTATATATAAGTGTGCATATGATATTCCATGCAATGATAGAACCCGACCGAGAAGCTCGGGAAGGACGGAGATAATTGCCGAAGATAATGGACATTCGAACGCTATTGGTGTGCAGGGACCCCTTAGAAAAGGGGGGGGGGGGAACGTATTGGATTTAAAAGGAATTATGACGCTTGTAATAAGAAGAACAACGATTAGTGGTTTGGAAACTTTTGAAGGAAAGGGGGAACGCTGCTCTTATGAATGGAAATAAAAGAGTTCTTGGATATGGGCAAATAGTTTATGGGCCACTAATTATTCTAAATACTAGAGCATATGCTACTGTCACACCCCGATCTTACCAGGGTGTGATGGGCACCAGCCCCCATATTCGGAGCCGAGCGAACCCGCTGACTATTATTACTCACATATTCTCTTTGGATGCTTAAATCAGATAAAGGCAAAATACATAGTAAAGTTTTCAAAATTTCTTTTGTGTCGTTTCTCAATTTAAACACAGCCTGAAAGCGTAAGGACTCTGTAACATAATGTGTAACAAAAATATACTTTGGCTAATGGACCCACTCTTAAAACTGACACTCTAGACTCACAACTCTGTCTGCAAAGTCTCTAACTTTGAACAAACTCCACAAAGACACATAATCTGACTCGGCAGCACTCCAGGTACAAATGGAGTCTACCAACTTCGCTGGAACGTCTTCTGCAATAGCTCTTACTTGTCTGAGTGTACCTGCGCGGCATGAAACGCAGCCCCCGAAGAAGAGGGGTCAGTACGAGCAATGTACTGAGTATGTAAGGCATGAAAATAATACAAACAGGAACATAGGTATGAGCAACAATACCATGGGATCATAGAACATGTGATGAGATAAGAGGATAACCTGTACATGTGAATGCCTCTTTGGCTGGATACCATGCATGCTTGTCTTTCCTTTTTAAAGAAGAAAAAAAACATTTCTTTTCATAGACGTAGAAAATAGAACTTATGTCATATCAAGTCATAGTATATCATGTAGTATCATAGCACCGAACGGCGTCGACTCGCCCACATTGCGCATTTGAAATACTCCGGCTCGCCCATAAATCCGCGTCCGGCATCCCGCGTCCGGATGATAAACCAGCTGACCAGGTGGCAATGAAACATGTTTCCCTTCCCATTCCCCCATGTATCCCTTCCCCCACCCCATTTACGTATACGGGTATAGCATGCGCCGAGAACCCAAAGAAAATCATGTATCCATCGGAGTGACATAAGGTCGGAAACCTCCGATTACATTATGGATAATCGGGGATCGCCCCGCCTCACCTGAAGGAACAATTATAAGGCGAGACTATCAATCAAGGATAACATCACGGGAAAACATAAAACAAACGGTCATGACATATCATTTCATATACTTTGAAACCTCTAAAATAGTCATTATCCAAAAATTAGCTTAACATTTCATATCGTCGTATTCATGGTAAGAACATATCCTTGACATATTCGTCCTAGTCATTTTCTCATAGCATCATCATTGTCATCATAAAATCATAGTCGTTGTTTTAGTCATAAAACTTTCAAAATCGTAAAACTTGGATTTTTGAGAAAAATGAATATTTTGGAAAACATTTATAAACCTTTAGGAAGGAAATCATGTTTTAAAATCATAACTTCTATCTGTTGAAAATCAGGGCGTTGTGGGGGCATTTATAAAACTGCAACGTAGGATCCATGCCATAGAAGCAAAGGGGTATAGCCTTAACATACTTGTGCCGCGCCTTACTAGCTACGCTTATCCATCCAACTTGTTAGTCTACATTCAAGAGAGTTGACATAATCATTAGACTCACCACCATATACATATCTCAATCCTTCAAACAAATTCATTTATATCCTGCACGAAATTTCAAAGATCCTCCTGTAAATATACCATCCCCCAGAGTCTAACTCGGCAAATTTTAATCAACAATAATCCGGGAATTCAACCCGGCCAAACCAACAACAATACTAGCAACACTTCAATATTCAATTCTATTCTATTCAATTCAATTCAATTCAATTCGCATAATGTTCCAACAACTCAATCGACATACTACTTTATCCGAAACCTTCAATTTCACCAACAACCATACATTTCATTATCATTCATATACGTTAACTTCATCAACAACCTTCATTCTATATCACATAATCCATAACAACAACAACTAGAATATCAAATTACATCAATTTACCACAACTTACCAAATCCTCTACCATTCGGCCATAACACTTCACATAGATTTTCATGAATTTTCATTCATTTACGTACATTACAATAGCAACCAAACTACTAAATAAAATTAATTCCTCACTTCTACACATACTACTATATTCGGCCACACTACAACATCCATATTTTCCATGAATTTTCCATGTTTTCTATACATTACCACAACAAGCAACACACTACATGAAATGAATTCAATCTTCCACACAACACAAAACATACACACACGGCTCAACCATGCATGTACACGGCCACACACCTTCACCTCTACAACACATGAATTTCATTCACTTTTCCATACTTCAACATACATAACTCTCCATAACATATAAAAGAGGATTAGTTCTTACCCTTTTCTTACTCATCTTCCTTCTTGGTTAGAATTGGCAAATTGGAACAACAAGCGGTTTCCTCGCTCCAACAACTACTCCACGTTGACGAGGGCCTTTCAATTTGTAGGAAACTAGAAGGAGAATAATTTTTCCATGATCAATTTCAAAGGGCAGTCCGGCCAGCCCTTTGGCCGTGGCTCTCTCTTTCTCTTTTCTCCCTCTCTTCTTGAATTTTCTAGAGTCTAAAATGATGAAAGCTTGACTTCTTTAATCTTCCCTCCATATATATATATTAATATGGCACATGACCATGCACATGGCCGGCCATGTGCTCTCCTCCCCCCCCTTTTTTTTTCTTTCTTTTCCCTCCAAATTTCTTCAAATTTCTAGAGTTTTCTCAATTAATAAAAGATGACTAATGACTTTATTTTGTCATCCATATATATATATAGTTTCCACAAATAAGATGAACACTTGTTCCATTGCATGACTTGCAATAATTGACCAAGATATAAGTGGGGCCCACAACCACAATGGCTTCTCCAAAAAGTCATGAACTATAATAATTTCCAAATTCCACATTTGCCCTTAATATTCATGCCAATAATATTTATGAGCGACTTGCGCCTCGAAACAAAAAAGCGGAAAATGGCCTTGCCCTTAACTTTCCGCAATTGTCTTAAAATATTCCAACGTACGAAATACGGGTCATAACATCCTCCCCCCTTTAGAACATTCGCCCCCGAATGTTCAACTGATCTTATGGGGTCTCGTAGCACCTCGAGGGGGGGGGGGGTTCCTTTCATAACTGTCCTTTCCTTCATGCTCACTTGCCTATAGTTCCTCTTTGACTGCGCGTACGTACGTGCTGTAGCTGTACGTTCATATTTTGCAAGTGTTTCGCTACTTTTGTTCTTAGCACAGAATCCTTACAATTTTTTCTCTCTCTTCACCCTTATTCATCGGGTCTTTTACTATATTTGTAATGCTATAGCCGAGCGGTCTCTTATGCACGCTCCCTCCATTTTATTTTATTTCCACTAAGATCAAATCCCTCAGACCTCACATGAATTCTTATTCCACACCTTCAACTACCACCCGGCAATGTCGACCCCTTACCTTTATATACCTTTTCATACCGAAGTCTCATAACATCGTCACTAAACTCGCTTTCCTTCTCTTACTTCACATTTCCTTGTCGCGATTACTATTCCTTTAGCCTCACTTATTGCAATTAGTTCACGAATCCCATGTGTTTCTTTCCTGTCTTCTTTTAACACACTCTATCCCCTTTTCACATGCTTACTTCGAGTCCCTTCCTAAATAGCCTCGTGTTTTGCCGGTAATTTTTCTCGGGAGCTTCACTTACTGAGGTTTCTTACCTTTCTCTTTCTTCCGTCACTTTGATCCCTTCATGTTCCATCTACTCCCTCTCTTTCTTTTCCAACTATCGTTATACTAGAATTTCCAATCTCAACCTATAGTAAAATAATAACAGCTTACTTTGCAACACTGGTACCATTTACTCTTGCTGTCTCTCGAACTTCGGCACCCTTACTCGATTGATGCTTTTTATACCGTAGCTTCGATTACTGGGACTCACATGTCCACCGATACAATCGTATATGGAATATCCTACACCTTCATATATATATATATATATATATATATATATATGTATATAATTACTATCAACTAGCCCACAAGGTACGTCCAAACGCTGTTCAAGCCTATCCTAATTCCCAGGGCTATGATACACTTCCCCGTCTCTTCACCGAGCAAGTCCGCTTGTCCTACACGTCTTCTTATGGTCTCCAACCATCCCATATGCTCTAGTTTCCCTTAGGCTACCCTAACTTCTCATTTGTCTCTTAGATCTGAATATATCGAATTTCTCGCATACTTCCCAGGGGGTCACCCATCATAGAATTACTCTCACCTGAGCACGCTTAACCTTGAAACTTTGGTGGAATCCGGTGCCTTAATGCTGATATAATCGCGTCCACTTCCTCGTATGACCTTTATTACCTGGTCTGGAGCAAATTGAAGCCTTACAGATTCCGGGACATTTTCGTAACACGTCCTTCTTTTATGATTACTGTTTTACCCTTTTCAGTTCCCAATGTTCACCTCTCACTTGTGTGTACGACTACTTCCTGCCCTGGACCTCTAGACTCCCGGGGTAGTGATCTCATCTTTGTTGTCGTGCCAAATCCATAACCTTTCCGACGCATCTCGCTTATTGCCTGTTTATCATATTTCCTTTCCGCGACCCTTCCTGTTAGACAAATCCATTACGCAGGATCTCCTTTACCGTGCCTACTATTTCAAATCTGTGCGTCACAGATATCGATAACACCTCGCAGAACATACGGCCTTATGACACATTCCAGTCATCCAGTGCTTCCAATTTCAGGTGACAGAACAATTACGTTAGGACTTACCTCTATGGCCTTCCATAGCGTCACTCGCTTTCTTCCATCGTACGTCCGGCTTATATAGGAAAATCTTATTTCTTATGACTTGGCTCTATCGCACGATCACGGGACGTAAAGAAGGTCAACAATTCCTAGATGCCCCGCGGACCTCCTCGTTTATAAATGTGGCCGGCTTCACACCCATAAACGGACTATGCGGACACGACTTTGCGTACAACCCTTAGACCAACCCGCTCTCGATACCTTTGTCACACCCCCGATCTTACCGGGGTGTGATGGGCACCCGCCCCCATATTCAGAGCCGAGTGAACCCGCTGACTATTATTACTCACATATTCTCTTTGGATGCTTAAATCAGATAAAGGCAAAATATATAGTAAAGTTTTCAAAATTTCTTTTGTGTCGTTTCTCAATTTAAACACAGCTTGAAAGCGTAAGGACTCTGTAACATAATGCGTAACAAAAATATACTTTGGCTAATGGACCCACTCTTAAAACTGACACTCTAGACTCACGACTCTGTCTGCAAAGTCTCTAACTTTGAACAAACTGCACAAAGACACATAATCGACTCGGCGGCCTCCGGTACAAATGGAGTCTACCAACTTCATTGAACGTCTTACGCAATAGCTCTTACTTGTACGAGTGTACACGCGGCATGAAACGCAGCCCCCGAAGAAGAGGGTCGGTACGAGCAATGTACCGAGTATGTAAGGCATGAAAATAATACAAACGGAACATAGGTATGAGCAACAATACCATGGGATCATAGAACATGTGATGAGATAAGAGGATAACACAGTATATGTGAATGCCTCTTTGGCTGGATACCATGCATGCTTGTCTTTCCTTTTTAGAGAAGAAAAAAAACATTTCTTTTCATAGACGTAGAAAATAGAACTTATGTCATATCAAGTCATAGTATATCATGTAGTATCATAGCACCGAACAGCGTCGGCTCGCCCACATTGCGCCGAAATACTCCGGCTCGCCCATAAATCCCGCGTCCGGGCATCCCGCGTCCGGGATGATAAGCCAGCTGACCAGGTGGCAATGAAACATGTTTCCCTTCCCATTCCCCCATGTATCCCTTCCCCCCACCCCATGTACGTATACAGGTATAGCATGCATGAGAACCCAAAGAAAATCATGTATCCATCGGAGTGACATAAGGTCGGAAACCTCCGATTACATTATGGATAATCAGGATCGCCCTGCCTCACCTTGAAGGAACAATTATAAGGCGAGACTATCAATCAAGGATAACATCACGGGAAAACATAAAACAGGGTCATGACATATCATTTCATATACTTTGAAACCTCTAAAATAGTCATTATCCAAAAATTAGCTTAACATTTCATATCGTCGTATTCATGGTAAGAACATATCCTTGACATATTCGTCCTAGTCATTTTCTCATAGCATCATCATTGTCATCATAAAATCATAGTCGTTGTTTTAGTCATAAAACTTTCAAAATCGTAAAACTTGGATTTTTGAGAAAAATGAATATTTTGGAAAACATTTATAAACCTTTAGGAAGGAAATCATGTTTTAAAATCATAACTTCTATCTGTTGAAAATCAGGGCGTTGTGGGGGCATTTATAAAACTGCAACATAGGATCCATGCCATAGAAGCAAAGGGGTATAGCCTTAACATACCTGTGCCGCGCCTTACTAGCTACGCTTATCCATCCAACTTGTTAGTCTACATTCAAGAGAGTTGACATAATCATTAGACTCATCACCATATACTTATCTCAATCCTTCAAACAAATTCATTTATATCCTGCCGAAATTTCGGCAAAAGATCTCCTCTATAAATATACCATCCCCCCGGAGTCTAACTCGGCAAATTTTAATCAACAATAATCCGGAATTCAACCCGGCCAAACCAACAACAATACTAGCAACACTTCAATATTCAATTCTATTCTATTCAATTCAATTCAATTCAATTCGCATAATGTTCCAACAACTCAATCGACATACTACTTTATCCGAAACCTTCAATTTCACCAACAACCATACATTTCATTATCATTCATATACGTTAACTTCATCAACAACCTTCATTCTATATCACATAATCCATAACAACAACAACTAGAATATCAAATTACATCAATTTACCACAACTTACCAAATCCTCTACCATTCGGCCACAACACTTCTCACATAGATTTTCATGAATTTTCATTCATTTACGTACATTACAATAGCAACCAAACTACTAAATAAAATTAATTCCTCACTTCTACACATACTACTATATTCGGCCACACTACAACATCCATATTTTCCATGAATTTTCCATGTTTTCTATACATTACCACAACAAGCAACACACTACATGAAATGAATTCAATCTTCCACACAACACAACACATACACACACGGCTCAACCATGCATGTACACGGCCACACACCTTCACCTCTACAACACATGAATTTCATTCACTTTTCCATACTTCAACATACATAACTCTCCATAACATATAAAAGAGGATTAGTTCTTACCCTTTTCTTACTCATCTTCCTTCTTGGTTAGAATTGGCAAATTGGAACAACAAGCGGTTTCCTCGCTCCAACAACTAATCCACGTTGAAGAGGGCCTTTCAATTAGTAGGAAACTAGAAGGAGAATAATTTTTCCATGATCAATTTCAAAGGGCAGTCCGGCCAGCCCTTTGGCCGTGGCTCTCTCTTTCTCTTTTCTCCCTCTCTTCTTAAATTTTCTAGAGTCTAAAATGATGAAAGCTTGCCTTCTTTAATCTTCCCTCCATATATATATATATTAATATGGCACATGACCATGCACATGGCCAAGCACATGGCCGGCCATGTGCTCTCCTCCCCCCCTTTTTTTTTTCTTTCTTTTCCCTCCAAATTT
This sequence comes from Lycium ferocissimum, assembly GCF_029784015.1. NCBI lineage: Eukaryota > Viridiplantae > Streptophyta > Magnoliopsida > Solanales > Solanaceae > Lycium > Lycium ferocissimum. The sequence continues at coordinate 6,308 of NW_026721878.1, read as the reverse complement.
CTTCAAATTTCTAGAGTTTTCTCAATTAATAAAAGATGACTAATGACTTTATTTTGTCATCCATATATATATATAGTTTCCACAAATAAGATGAACACTTGTTCCATTGCATGACTTGCAATAATTGACCAAGAAATAAGTGGGGCCCACAACCACAATGGCTTCTCCAAAAAGTCATGAACTATAATAATTTCCAAATTCCACATTTGCCCTTAATATTCATGCCAATAATATTTATGAGCGACTTGCGCCTCGAAACAAAACTGGAAAATGGCCTTGCCCTTAACTTTCCGCAATTGTCTTAAAATATTCCAACGTACGAAATACGGGTCATAACAGCTACGGAATCATATGAATCATCAACGTGAAGCTATGCTCAACTACGATTGTTAGAAGTCCACACCAGAAAGCTAACAAGGCATAATGACAGACGAAATGATCGCTAAAACAAGGAAATCGAAAGCACACACACATGTGTTGCAAGGAAAAAAAATCCTAAGGAGGGGATGTGGATATGATACAGTATACCAAGCGGAGGATCAGGTGAATTTGAGGCTGAAGAAGGGGACATAGAGCGGAATATAAGCGGATAATGGTATAAGTGCACCCTTAAAGGGGGGAAGCGGGTGAGAGAAACACAAGTATAAGACGGAAACAATTAACACTACAATATATTCGATGTGGATGCTTAAACTTCAAGTGAGACCCCTTGTTGAAACAGGTTAGTAGGATCTGAGAGCCGGCAATAAATGAACAGAAGTTAGAATAATACTTGAGATAATGCTAAGAAGTGTTTGTGGAAACCTCGAATAACATGACGTCAGAAAGTGGACGAGTATAAAAAGGAAGAGTATGACAAAATAGGCTACGAGCGAAGGTTAGTATGGATGAGCCATGAAAGCAAAATGTACTAAGAGTAGCAAAGAATAAGCCTGAGATTGGATGTACTTTATACAAGTTGTACAAGGATAGTTACGCAACCTACGAATATTTGTATATTAAGCATAAGACCAAGTGAGTGAGTACTTGATAAGAGAGTAAGGGTTCAACAAGAACAACGCGGTGGTGATATTTTGGATATATTAAGAAAGAGGTAGAGCATAAAGATTAGTGAAATGACGTTAAGGTATTTCTCGGCTAGATTGAGCATTATTGCATATTCTTGTAAAGATTGCCACATAACGTGTGACAGGAAAGTAAAACCTGAACAAAAGGGGCAATGGAAGAGTTGGAATGTAAGTTAAGGAAATGACACGAGATGATGTGCCTAGAGAGCTACAAGTTAGGATAAGGGAATTATAGAATGGCTTAAGTGAGACGATCAGAACGAGCTTGTTATTAACGACAACAACTTACACGACAAATCAGAAATGTGTCATAATTATACTAGCTGATGATAGTTAAAGCATAGAGCGGTTATGTAAAGTTATTTTATGGAGGAACTTCGTCGCTACTCGATAAGTAACTCTAAGGATGGAGATTAAGAGCTGAGAAGTAGAGTGATAGTTAAAGGCCCTCCAAGAAGTCAAGAAGTAACGTAGAGACTAAAGACTCCAAAATATGGACTTAATTACAAGCCTACCTCGTACTCCACGAAAGTATGGCTCTATATGGGTTATTGTGGATAGGCTGGTAAAATCAGCCCATTTTCTCCCAGCTAGGGACTATGCCAGGTTATACATCAAGAAGATAGTGAGACCTTACGAGGTTCCCACATCTACTATACCGACAAAGAAACCCAGTTTACAACTAACCTCTGGAGATCACTCCAAAAGGGATTGAAGACATAAGTGAATCTCGGATAGTATTCCATCCTCGAGCCGACGACGGACCGAGCGTACTATTCGGACACTAGAAGATATGTTGCGGGCCCGTATTACCGACTTCGGGGATAGGCAGACGATCATCTACCACTTGTTAAGTCACTCATAACAGTGGCGACGATCCTAGCACCCAAATAGCGCCGTAAGAGGCCTAGTATGGCAGGAGGTGCAGGTTACCTATTGGTTAGTCCGATGTTGGTGAGGTTAAGTTAATCGGCTCAAATATGATTCAACGGAAGCCAATCGATAAGGTGAAATTTACCCGGAAAGATTATTAGCGACCCGCATTCGATAAAAGCCGTATACAGATAATCGACACTGACACTCGGGGTTCCAGATTAGCGATGGGGTATTCCTAAAGATGTCACCCATGAAGGGTGTAACGAGATTTGTTAAGAGAGTGAAGTTTAGCCCGAGACATATTGGGCCTTATCCGATGGTTCGTAGGGTAGGCCAAGTTGCCTATGAATTGGACCTACCGTCGACTTGGAAGCAAAGACAACCAGCCCTTCACGTGTCGATGCTTCATAAACGTATTGGTAACCCTTAGAGTAACCCCCTATGGATAATGTTCTGGTAACGGAGAAATTATTTTACGAGAAGAACCTTATGCCTATACTTGATCGCTAAGTTGGAAAGTTGCGTATTAAGGATATGGCTTTCATTAAGGTATTGAAGCGGAATAACAATCGGAAAGAGATGACTTAAAAGGCTGAAGGGAAGATAAAGAATGAGTATCTTTACTTATTCCTTATGCCTACAGGTAATTTAAATCCCTCCTTTGAGCATATTGATTGGTGGATGAAACTATATATTCTCGCAATACGAGAGACTTTCTCGAAACCTTGGAGAGACCTAATGAGCTAGTTCAACATTCGAGGACGAATGTTCTAAATGGGGGAAGGATGTTATATCCCGTATTTTGTACATTGGGATAATCCGGGCTAACCATGATAAGTTAAGGACAAGACTATTCCGGGATACGAGGTAGAGACTTTTGACCTTCGATTTTGTTTTAAGGCATAAGTTGCTTATGATTTTATTGGTATGGAATATTAAGGAAAATTTGGAGTCAAAAGTTAATTTTGGGAAGTTAGTATTTCATGAAATGAAAGCCAAGTGGCCGTGTGGCTAGGGAGTGGACTCCTACCCATGGCTTGGCCAAATTTAATTGATCCAGTCATGTGTGGGGCATGGTCCACTTGTATTGATCATATATGTATATATATGAAGACAAGCAAGTCATATTCATCATCTTCACCCCTTAGAAACTTGAAGAAACTTGAAAAAAAAAAAAAAAAAAAAGAAGCCATATTCGGCCAAGCCTAGCCGAACAAGACCCCAAGAAAAATTAATCAAAAAAATATATTTTCTTCTAGTATTCCAACCAATTGGAAGGTCCTTATTAACGTGATTAAAAATTGACAATCATGTTGTTGCTTCATAATTTAAACTCACGTTGACGAGTTATATTTTGTATTTTTTGTACGTCGGATTATTCGCAAGCCGAGGTGGGGCCCACACATTGAGATTTTTTTGGGACATGCGATAATTTATATGAATCACATATTTGAAGTTAAACATAACTCAAGAAGGACCCTTGAGCCAAATCAAAGTGGAAGCCCTCCAAACAAATATTTTTAAGTAACGTTTTCGGGTGATCTGACTTCGAGGGGCAAAAACGGTATTATAAGTTTGGAATTTGGAAAAACACTAAAGATAAAAGTTGTAGATAATTGAATTATCGTTCCAACAATAGGTCCTAGGCCCAGAGTTGACATCGGGATAAGGAGATATGGACGTTTTAAGGCGAAAAGGTCAGTGGGCTAGGCCCAAACTGGGCCCAATCGGGTTAGGCCCATGACCCATGCCTATTTAAGTGAAATTTCAGCCCTTTCCTCTCATTTTTCAGACCAAAAACACCAGAAAATTCAAGAAAGAGAGAGAGAAGAGCCTTGGGGAGAAGAAAAACCAATTTTGACCAAAATCTGAGCCCCGAATTCAAAGCCCATGAAGAGAAAAGTGTTGTCTGTTGCGTTGTCTTCAATTTGAGCTAAAAATCAACCAAGGAGAAGAGTGATAACGTGGGGCTGCATGCTTAAGGTATGAATACAGTTCCTTTTCATTGTTAACGAGTTTATTTAGAATTTTAACGATTAGCACGGAGGGAATAGCTCGATAAATTCGTTTGTTGGTGTTGTGAATTATGGAAGGAGATTTGAAGAGAATTTTGGATTAAAATAAATGTATTTAACTGGTAAAATGTGAAGGCTGTTGTTATTGATGTTGTTCATATGAATTCCGACTCTTTTACGGAAATAAAATTATTAAATAGTTATATCGCAAATTTGGTTAGTTGAGAAATTAAGAAAACAAAGATTAATGCGGGCTTTTTATGGCATACGTTGGTATTGGAAATGATGTTAATACTATTGGTATTGTTGTTGATGTTGTTGGTTGCGGAATTGAGAATTCGGGCTAGGCATATAAACGGGGAGATCTTGCCCGATTTTTAACGAATATAGAATGGTTTGGTTTGAAATTTGGAACAAGTGTGAAATAAAGAGACTAACGTAGCGTGAATCCCTTTAAATGTAGATTTATGAGTTCGGACGAATACGCGTAGCTAATAGGAGGTTGAACGAGTATGTAAAGCTCACCTTTCTTTCTTTTCTTTCTTTGGCATGTCTACAATTCTCATTTGCTTCTTGATGTTACTATTCCTAATTCGGTCGAACTGGTCTTTTTGTCTTTCGCATGATTGGATAATAAATGTTGCATAAAGAATTTTATATTTTTTAAAAGGATTCTATAACTACGAACGCCCGTAACTTTCACAGACGGGCTCGATCGCTTTGATACGTTCATAGAAGGTCCCATAACGAATTATGTTCGTAACTTTCACGAGTGGGCTCGGATTGGGTTGATGCATGCTTATAACCCCCGAGACCCTCCTTATATAGCCCTATTTAATACGTTTCCGAGTGATGTTTGAAGGAAACGTGATTTGACTATTGTCTTGATTTTTAAACGAAGGTTCGTTTTGATTATTCTAATGAGTTTGAAATGTTTTAAATTGCATATAGTTACTCACTACTGCTCGAGCATCTTGTTGTTACCTCATTCGCCGAGTCCGGGCCGGTTATATCATCGTGCGCGACTATACTATATTCGGGTGTATGATGTGTTACGGTACACGAATCCCTCGCCATGGGGCCGGGTACCGGTTATGGTGTTATGATGTGTTATGGCATATGATATGTTATGATGTTATGATGTGTTACGGAGATGTACGGAGATATGAAAACATACTTCGGAGTATGATGTGTCATGGCGCCAACGACGGGAGGGCGACCGTGTTCCCGAGCTCTATGCATGATTTCGATTTGCATTATTTATGTTTCAAAAGTAAGCATTTTGGTATACTGATTTTTTATTCATTTTCCGTACTTCTTACTTCAGTTATGATCCTGATTACTGTATTCCATGCTTTACATACTCAGTACATATTCCGTGCGGCCCCGCTTCTTGGGGGGCTGCGTTTCGTACTGCCGATACGGACGCCCATTTGGAGATCCGCCGAGCTTAGGACACCGGATTACTGCGTCTTGAAGTGGTCCCTTGTTCTGGGCCCATATCTTATGCAGAGACTCTTCCGTTGCATATGTATATGCTTGTTCAAAGGTACGGCGGGGCCACAATACGTCATATGATTCTGTTGCTACTCTTGGGGTTTGTAGACACATGTGTGGGTTGTGTATGGGTCTGTTCGGCTATGTCTATTTGATGTACTATGATATGATATTCGTCTTTGATGGCGACCTTGCCGACTTGCTTATGATTTTGATATGTGACGGCAGCCTTGTCGGGGGATTTTGTGATTTATGATAGCACTTGCAAAACACGTACGACATATGTGTTTAAACCAACGAGGGTTGATACGACGCACGACCTTTGTACGCGTATATGTTCTTTATCTTTGGATGTCGATTAATAGGTGTGTACGAGTGTCCAGCTCGGGCACTAGCCACGGCCTACGGAGTTGGGTCATGACATGTAGAAATGGATGAAATTCGTGAAATTATGTGTGTTGGTGTTGTAGCCGTGTAGGGGCTGTTTTTGTAGGATATGGTGAATTGATTTTACTTGGTATTTTGGTTGTTGTTGTTATGGACATTATGATGAGAATGAAGGGTTTAATGGTTCAAGTTGGAGTTGTAATTGTTTGTGGGCTGTTGTAGAAGCTAATATGATGTTAATATAGTTTCTTGTATTTATGTGAATGATGTTGTTAACGTGTGGATTGTTGGTATAGTTGTGAATTTAGAAGAAAGAAATGTGTTGTTATTCTTGTTGAACTTGGAAGGTTAGATCTTTGTATTGTATGTTGGTTGGGCTGGTTTGGAGTGTTTGAGAATTTGTCAGGGTGTCCTCAAGTCTTGTTTGAATAGTCTCGGGTTGATACTTGAATACATGATTAGTGAT
>NW_026721877.1:0-7421 GCF_029784015.1 Lycium ferocissimum | reverse complement strand
TTCAATGGTTTTTGGTTGTCTTGTCTAATCTCTTTATTTCTTTTTCTTCGGATTGGATCTACACAATTTTTTCGATATTTTCTTCGGGTTGCTAACTCAACGGTAGAGTATTCGGCTTTTAAGTGCGGCTAGTGTCTTTTACACATATGGATGAAGTGAGGGATTCGTCCATACTCTCGGTAAAGTTTGGAAGACCACGACTGATCCTGAAAGGGAATGAATGGTAAAAATAGCATGTCGTATCAACGGAAAGTTCTGAAAAAATTTCATTGTTCCTAGATGGGTATAAAACCGTGTTAGAATTCTTGGAACGGAACAAAATAAAGTTGGGTCGAATGAATAAATGGATAGGGCTGCGGCTTCAATTAAATTATAGGGAAAGAAAAAGCAACGAGCTTTTGTTCTTAATTTGAATGATTCCCGATCTAATTAGACGTTAAAAATTTATTAGTGCCTGATGCGGGAAGGGTTTCTTGTCCCATGAGTGGATTCTCGATTTTTTTAATGAATCCTAACTATTACCATTTTCTATTATGGAGATGTGTGTGTAGAAGAAACAGTATATTGATAAAGAAAGTTTTTTCCGAAGTCAAAAGAGCGATTAGGTTGAAAAAATAAAGGATTTCTAACCATCTTATTATCCTATAACACTATAACATAGACCAATTAAATGAAACGAAAAAAAAAAAAGAGATGATAGAGAATCCGTTGAGAAGTTTACCTGTATCCAAGGTATCTATTCTATTCTTACTATAATACTTTGTTTTAACTGTATCGCACTATGTATCATTTGATAACCCTCAAAATCTTCCATCTTTGGTTCAAATCGAATTTCAAATGGAAGAAATCCAAAGATATTTACAGCCAGATAGCTCGCAACAACACAACTTCCTATATCCACTTATCTTTCAGGAGTATATTTATGCACTTGCTCATGATCATGGTTTAAATAGAAATAGGTCGATTTTGTTGGAAAATCCAGGTTATAACAATAAATTTAGTTTCCTAATTGTGAAACGTTTAATTACTCGAATGTATCAACAGAATCATTTTCTTATTTCTACTAATGATTCTAACAAAAATCCATTTTTGGGGTGCAACAAGAGTTTGTATTCTCAAATGATATCAGAGGGATTTGCATTTATTGTGGAAATTCCGTTTTCTCTACGATTAATATCTTCTTTATCTTCTTTCGAAGGCAAAAAGATTTTCAAATCTCATAATTTACGATCAATTCATTCAACATTTCCTTTTTTAGAGGACAATTTTTCACATCTAAATTATGTATTAGATATACTAATACCCTACCCCGTTCATCTGGAAATCTTGGTTCAAACTCTTCGCTATTGGGTAAAAGATGCCTCTTCTTTACATTTATTACGATTCTTTCTCCACGAATATTGGAATTTGAATAGTCTTATTACTTCAAAGAAGCCCGGTTACTCTTTTTCAAAAAAAAATCAAAGATTCTTCTTCTTCTTATATAATTCTTATGTATATGAATGCGAATCCACTTTCGTCTTTCTACGGAACCAATCTTCTCATTTACGATCAACATCTTTTGGAGCCCTTCTTGAACGAATCTATTTTTATGGAAAAATAGAACGTCTTGTAGAAGTCTTTGCTAAGGATTTTCAGGTTACCCTATGGTTATTCAAGGATCCTTTCATACATTATGTTAGGTATCAAGGAAAATCAATTCTGGCTTCAAAAGGGACGTTTCTTTTGATGAATAAATGGAAATTTTACCTTGTCAATTTTTGGCAATGTCATTTTTCTCTGTGCTTTCACACAGGAAGGATCCATATAAACCAATTATCCAACCATTCCCGTGACTTTATGGGCTATCTTTCAAGTGTGCGACTAAATTCTTCAATGGTACGTAGTCAAATGTTAGAAAATTCATTTCTAATCAATAATGCAATTAAGAAGTTCGATACCCTTGTTCCAATTATTCCTTTGATTGGATCATTAGCTAAAGCAAACTTTTGTACCGTATTAGGGCATCCCATTAGTAAACCGGTTTGGTCCGATTTATCAGATTCTGATATTATTGACCGATTTGGGCGTATATGTAGAAATCTTTTCATTATTATAGCGGGTCTTCCAAAAAAAAGACTTTATATCGAATAAAGTATATACTTCGACTTTCTTGTGCTAGAACTTTAGCTCGGAAACACAAAAGTACTGTACGCACTTTTTTGAAAAGATCGGGCTCGGAATTATTGGAAGAATTCTTAACGTCGGAAGAACAAGTTCTTTCTTTGACCTTCCCGCGAGTTTCTTCTAGTTTGTGGGGAGTATATAGAAGTCGGATTTGGTATTTGGATATTTTTTGTATCAATGATCTGGCGAATTATCAATGATTCATTCTTAGATTTTCTAAGATTTTCTAAATGATGAAGAGATCAAAAAAATTTCACTATTCTGAAATGTTGATTGTAATAGTAATAAGGGGTAAATCAAAGTATTCAACTTTTTAAAAGTCTTTCTAATTTCTATCAGAAATGAACTGATGTATACATAGGGAAAGCCGTGTGCAATGAAAAGTGCAAGCACGGCTTGAAAGGATCTTTACTTGTTTATTTAATTTAAGATTAACATTTATTTTATTTAACAAGGAACTTATCTACTCCATCCGACTAGTTCCGGGTTCGAATCCCGGGCAACCCACTATCATATCGAAATTCTAATTCTCTGTAGAGAAGTCCCGTATTTTCAATCAACTTCATTAAAAATTTGAATAAATCCACATACACCTTGGTTGACACGAGTATATAAGTCATGTTATACTGTTGAATAACAAGCCTTCCATTTTCTATTTTTATTTGTAGAAAACTCGTGTGCTTGGGAGTCCCTGATGATTAAATAAACCAAGATTTTACCATGACTGCAATTTTAGAGACGCGAAAGCGAAAGCCTATGGGGTCGCTTCTGTAACTGGATAACTAGCACTGAAAACCGTCTTTACAGTATATCTAATACATAATTTAGATGTGAAAAATTGTCATAAATGACTTATATACTCATTAATCAGCCAAGGTATATGTGGATCTGAATGAAATTGATCGTAAATTCGATATGAAAATCTTTGCACACTGAAATGAAGATAAAGAAGTTAAATAAAATAAATATAATCTTAAATTAAATAAACAGATCCTTCTGCTTGCACTTTTCGAACACTAGTATCAATTCATTTCTGATAAATGACATTGAAAATTGACGAATGATACCTTATTACTATTTCCAGGAAATAGTGAAATTTTTGATCTCTTCATCGAAAATCTAAGAATGAATCATTGATAATTCGCCAGATATTTTCAATGATATCATAATTATTGAAACCACAAACTGTTCTGAAAATCCTTATAAAGAACACGTTCTATTTTCCATAAAAATAGATTCGTTGAAAATTCTAGCACAAGAAAGATGATATAAAAGTCATGGAGATATAATAATGGTCATATACGTAGAAATAAATAATAAAATCATAATTCCTATACATAAGAATAATAAGAAGAAGAATCTTTGATTTTTTGACTAGATTGAAAATTTAACCAAAACTAATAATTGAATAATTCAAATGTATATAATTCTAATGTGAAAGCACAGAAAAATGACATTGCCAAAAAAAAATTTCAAATATTAAAAAATTTTTTTTAACTTTTTAAAAATAAAACCTTGGGAAAATTATTTTTTTAAATATGAGGAAAATTTCCCGAAAAATAAAAAAATTTTGGAAAAAAACATTTTAAAAAATTTCCCTCTTAAAACATTTAAAAAAAATTTTTTAAAAATTTTTTTAAAAAAATAGAAAATGAAAAAATTTTTTAAATTCGAAAAAATTTTAAAAAAAACAAATTTTTTTAAAACCTTTTTTTTTAAAAAATAAACCCCTTTTTCCCGAAATGTAAATTTTTGAAAAAAAGGGAAAAAAATTTTTATTTAAAAATCAATGAAAAATTTTGGTTTTTTTATTTAAAATTTAACCAAAAAATTTTAACAAATATAGGGGAGAAAAAACAAAGATTTTTGAAAAAGAAAATAAATTTTGAAGCGAATTCTCTATCATCTCTTTTTTTCGTTTCATTTTAATGATATTATAATTGTTATAGGATAATAAGATGGTTAGGAATCCTTTATTTTTCAACACAATCAACAACGACTTCGGAAAAAACTTTCTTTATCAATATACTGTTTCTTCTACACTACACATCTCCATAATAGAAAATGGTAATAGTTAGGATTCATTAAAAATCGAGAATCCACTCATGGGACAGAAACCCTTCCCGCATCAGGCACTAATAATTTTTTTAACGTCTAATTAGATCGGGAATCATTCAAATTAAGAACAAAAGCTCGTTGCTTTTTCTTTCCCTATAATTTAATTGAAGCCGCAGCCCTATCCATTTATTCATTCGACCCAACTTTATTTTTGTTCCGTTCAGAATTCTAACGCGGTTTATACCCATCTAGGAACATGAAATTTTTCAGAACTTTCCGTTGATACGACATGCTATTTTTCATTCCCTTTCAGGATCCATTGGTCTTCCAAACTTTACCGAGTATGGAAGATCCCTCACTTCATCCATACATGTGTAAAAGACACTAGCCCTAAAGCCGAATACTCTACCGTTGATTAGCGAAAAATATCGAAAATTGTGTAGATCAATCCCGAAAAAGAATAAAGAGATTAGACAAGACAACCAAAAACCATTGAAAAAGAAATCTAAAAAAACATTCACACTTTCTAATTAATTTAAAACATAAAATAAAACTAAATAGATCACTTCATTTATCACAATGAATATATTTGTTCGATATTGTCATATAAATATTGAATATTGAAAAAGCAAAAAAATTTCAATTGAAAACAATAAAATATTAAAAAAAGACTGGATTTGGATTGGCAATCTAATCCAAATAAAATAGATACAAAAAAGTATAGATAGAATAAATAAAGACTAAGTGGAAAACAAACTACAATTTTAGATTTATTGAATCCATAATGGATTCAATCAAGTTAAATTGAATAAGCAAACTTGATTTCTTTCTTCGTTTTAATAGAGTTCAAAAACCTTGAAAAATGCCGAATTTTAGATTTAGAAGATCAATAAAATAAGAGGTTTTATCGTTATAGAACACGGAATTCAATGGAAGCAATGAAATAAATACAAATAAAAGGAAAGGAGAAATACAAAAATAGAGAAAAGTCATACAAAGATTATATACAAATCACTACTACCTTTTCATAATTTATTTCTTAATTGAATTTCAGTATTATGCAGATGAAGTTCCTTAAAACTTCCGCCTTCTTTAAAATATCTGGGCAATTCCTGTAGGGTGGGCCCCTTTTTCAGGAAATATAAAATAGCAGGAACATTTAAATGGATTTGATTCTTTATCAGATCATAAAACCCTTTGAGATCTTTTCCTTCTCTTCAGGTATCAATTGCAACGATTCGATAGACGCTCATTGATAGATAGATATAGCCTAAACGTATAGAAGCTTTCTCCTCGTACGCTCGAAAAATGATTCGAGGATTTTATCTCTGTATGGAATTCTATCTAAGAAATGACAACTGGAATAAAATGATCAAATCAATTAAGATATTGAGTCTTTTTTTTTTCTTTCTTCCTGAAAATGAAAGAAACCATTCGTACTCTCATAACTCAAGTTGGATAACTTTCAAACAGTTCAGAAAATCTTTCGGCAATTCGGTAGGCAGTCTTTCCCCCTTTTTGTTTGTCTCGTTTAAAATCGATTTGGATTCTTCAGTCTGATCAGTTGTAAGACAATTTCCTGTTCTGGGATCTTTATCTTTCTTTTATTTTTAATCATTGGGGCTAGACATACTTCAGTGCTTTTAATCCTTTCAAAATATGGCAACATACCCTTTGCGATTTCTATGAATCCTACGGACGATGGATTCCCGCGTAAACACTTTGAATCGAAAAGTTTGATCAATTCAAGGAATTTTGGAATTAAACTGCTCAATTGGATTCTTTAGATTTCCATACCGAAAGATATTTACGAGTTGTTCCAATTTTTTATTGATTGGCATTAACCCTAGACCTTTGCCCCTAAGAATATTAATACTTTCTACTCGAAACATCATGGGCTCTTTATTACCAATGATGTCAGCCAACCTTCATTCCTACATAAAATAATTGGATAATACACAAATCACAACAGATCGTCTTCAAGTCGCGCATTACTTTCTACCACATCATTCAACGTTTTACCATAACATTCCTCTAGAACCAGTATGGAAATTCAATTATGGAATCATGAGTCATTGGTTAGCTGATCTATAAATACCATAATCTATAACATAATCTATAGTATTTTCTATATCTATATACTATAGATATAGGTGGATAAGATTTTTCTGAAATCTTAAGACCCCATCAATAATATTAATTTGTCTAACATATTAATTAATATATATATATATAAATAATAATAAATAAGACAGATAAATGAGTTCTTTATTCTGCATCTTCATTGACTCAATAGTGACTGACCTATTTCATACTTCTTCAAATAGCAAAGATTCAACTTCTAGAATGATTAAAACGGTATCTTTCTCGACATCGTTATTTGAAGAAATTTTGATCATCTTAGGAAAAGACTTATCTTTTTAATTGAATCATCAACATTTCAATGATTTAAAATAGATAAATACGGAAACAGCAAATCCGAATTTTTATGAGATGGGAATAAAAAGATTAATGCTGGTAAGATTTTAATTCTTATTCTTTTTCATCTGATTGATAAAATCAAAGAATAGGAAGATTTTCGTAATCTATCAATTCGATCAAATAGACTGACATTGTCACCGTTGCATAAATATTGAAATGAACGCCTTCCCAATACTGATTAGCTCCTATCTACCCCATTCTATGGACTGTGCAGCATAAATCAAAGAAAATCCTAATCTTTATTTTACGAATGCGAGCTGTCTAGGCACAAAGCCAAACAAGTCCAGATTAAGTCAAGTTTTGCTCCTTAACTACATTCAATAACATTTCGATTTTAAACTAGAACATTAAAAAACAATCTAAATATTCTCATAGAATATATATATGTTCTTCGGAAAATTCGAACCTAACGGACCAAAACCCGTTGCCTACCACTTGGCCACGCCCCATTTTAGATTTCTATTCGATACTAATAAAATATTGCTGGTTTTATTTGTTTGTCAACTCTAGTCCAAATATCTATAGAATAGATTAGGTAGTACTAGAATTTACTATGTTGGTAATGTAGATATAGAATTCAACTTAATTTATTGATCATTACATATAATTCAATTAAGATATTGTATGAAAATATGATTTTTTCGATTCTCCTTTAGAAAGAGGATTTTGTGGGTAATTCAAAGAAGGTTTTTTTCATTTTTTCTTTCCCTTTTAAT
>NW_026721876.1:0-8099 GCF_029784015.1 Lycium ferocissimum | reverse complement strand
GATTTCTTTAAATATGATATAAAAATTAAATTAGGATTTTGAAAAGCAATCTACGTTCAAGGTAAGCTTTATGAGTTCCTAAGTATCGTACTACCATTCGTCCTCTTTATTTCCGTATGATTCGGCGCATCTGTATTTAATGCTTTGCATACTCGACATCTTCCGTACCGACCCCTTTCTTTCGGGGCCGCGTTTCATGCCGCGTGTACACCCAGACGAGTTGAAGATTTTAGTAGAAGACGTTTGTGGGATTAGCGAGCTCCATTACTTCGGAGTGCTTTGCCAAGTCGATTACATGTTATGATTTCATGTTACCGGGTTAGAGACTTTGCGGGGACGGTGTTGCGTATTAGATGTCGGTTATGTAAATGAGCATGTAAGCCGATACTATTATGCGTTGTGTTATAAGTTTCATGTGTTGCAAGATTTTATTTGATTTGAGAAAAGCAAAAAAGCATATTATTCTTCGATAAATATTTGTTATGTATATTTGTGTCATAATTTGAGAGCCAGCGTGAGTATGACTATTATGTGAGTCCGCGGGTTCGCTCGGCCCTAAATAAGGGTCGGGTGCCCATCACGCCCTAACGGAAATTAGGGTGTGACACCCCATTTTTCAGCCAAAACGTCCCAAATGCTCTCCAAAAATCTGGAGAGCTCCCCCCAACTCCCCAAACCAAATTTTAGCTCACACCAGATATAATCCCCAAATCTCCGGTCCGGATACCGTATAGTTTTCGTTGCGTAATCATATAGCGACGCGTTGTGACTTGAGTTCAAGGTGAAAATTGAATACTCGGCAATATTAAAGAAAGAAAGGTATGAATCTCCTTCTACTTATGTTAATATTGGTTTATTTACGAAGAAAGCTCGATTAAATGATCGTATACCGAGTCAATTATTTACTTAAAGTTGGAAGACGGCGTGGGTCTGTTCTATGGGGATAATTTGGCATGGAAATTATGTTATTAATGTTGGTATTGTCATTATTGTTGGTTATTGGATTGAGAATTCGGGCTAGGCATATAAACGGGGGAGATGTTGCCCAAATTTTTATAAACAAATGCTTGGTTGAAATTGAAATTTCAAAGCCTTATGATTAACATTTGGTAATTGTGACCAAATTATAGATTTTGGCGAACTTGAGCCCCGATTTTGGAGACGTGTAGGAAGGCGTAAAAGGTATGTAAAGTCCTTCCTTTCCTTCTTATGGCATGTCTTAGCTATGTTAGGCCGGAGTCCGAGCCTCGGGAAAGGTTCTGGCATCGAAATTTGAGTTTAATTTCGGTTACTATTCATTCAAAGATAATTGAATTACTTTCGTTACATTTTGTTGGACAAATGTTTAAACTTCCATAACTTTCCCAAACGAACCCGGATTGCTTTGAAACTTTCTATTGCATGCTCCCATAGGGTCTAATACTCGTAAAAATTCGTATGCCACCTCGACTTGACCCGAGGTGGGCCCGCTATTTTCGAATCCGCCCCTATTGTGTTACTAATTTGTTTTGAGCAATACTTAAAGGAAACCCGTAGTCAAGCTCCTCAACAAGTAAACGATTGGTGTTTTCATTATTCCTTGAGCCTCATGGTATAGCTTGAAGCGTAAGATGATCCTAGAAAGATTATTGTGATATAACCCATTGTGATATCCGTAGATATACCCCATGATTATCGTGCGAATTCTCTTATATGATACGGTAGTTGAGTTGTTCTAATTATTTCATCGAATCCAAGATATATTTCGACATACCAAATCAGTACTAAAAGTTTGCTGCGGCGATCTGTCTGGAAAACCAAACGGCTCATACTACGATTATTGTCTTTCTTCTCTCTTAAGTGACTCATCACTCGCGCTAACTGATGAGACGTAATTTGGGATAATTCTCGCTCCTTAGTTTGGAATTTGGTATGATTCATAGGCTCTCTGATACGAATGGTCGGTACAAATATTCTGATATAAATACTCCGATACGAGTAGCCCGATATGAATGTTCGATACAAATATTCTGATTTGAT
The DNA here is from genome assembly GCF_029784015.1 of Lycium ferocissimum. Classification (NCBI taxonomy): domain Eukaryota; kingdom Viridiplantae; phylum Streptophyta; class Magnoliopsida; order Solanales; family Solanaceae; genus Lycium; species Lycium ferocissimum. Next base: position 6,080 of record NW_026721876.1, on the reverse strand, counting down.
CATTCCGATATAAACCCTTCCAATCCCGATATAAGTATGTCGATATGCATAATTTGAGATAGGTACCTTGACATAAGCGATTTGCCATAAATATTCTGATATGGATATGCGGTTCGAAATAAGAAATCTGTTATAAATAACCTAGTGTAATATTTGGTAAAGATACTTTTTATTATAAGTATTATGATATCGTACCTTGATGTAGGTATTCGACATAATTAACCCGATATAAACGTTCCGAAAGGTATAGGATATGATGGTTATTTGTTGATGATTATTCGTCACTTGAACACGAATTGGGTTTGCCGAGTTCCCGTGGTATTAAGAAATGAATTATATATGTGTGAGGTGATGATTTGTGTGTATGTCCGACCGGCCCTTGAGTGCGCGTGGTATCTGTCCGCTCCGGGTGCCGTATGTGTGTGATGATGTCATGATGTGTGATGGATTATTGGTTGTCTATCCGTCCCGATACGACATTTGAAATAACCGTAAAAGTTTTATACCAAAACGTCTTTGACTTCCGAAGTTGTTCCACTATGTCTGATACGAATGTAAGATTCCAAAAGTTCCGTTTGATTTGGTTCGTACTAATATTTGAAAACGCGTTCTGGGAGCTACTCGATGGTCCGAGGGTCCCAGGGACAAAACGCGTTTCGGGAGCTGCTCGATAGTCCGAGGGTCCCAAAGACAAAAACGCGCTCCGGAGCCGCTCGATAGTCCGAGGGTCCCGGGGGCAATACGCGATCCGGGAGCCGTCGACGACCGAGGGTCCCGGAACCGCTACGCCTTAACGTTTCGTTCGATATGCCGTTTGATATGATATGCTACGGCGTCCGGATAAATAAGTATTCGAAATTTCGTATATTCTTGGTGACTTGCGCCCTCGACATTCTCGTACGTTCTATACGATCTCGTGTCCGTCGATATGATTTGTGTCCGAAAGGGGAGCATTCGGCACCCCGTGTTTTCGATTCTCCTTCTAACATATAACATAGGAATACGAGACTTGTGTCTGAGAAGTAAGTAATTTAATACATGACTTTGGTATACACGGTTCGTGTCCGATAAACAAGTATTTTGGTATTCTGGATAGTGTACTTACTGCTTATACTGTTGTTACGATTATGATCCTGTTTTCTGTATTTTATGCCTTCTATATCCCCGATCCTGTCTACGATTCTGTCCGCTGATTCTCTGTACCTCCGATTACGATTAAAATTCTCGTCCGCGCGCCCGCACTTCGAGTCCGATTATGGTCCTCGTTCGACATATTTCTATGCCTATGCATGCTTTTGATTTGTACTATTTATGATCCGAAAGTAAGCGTTTTAATACTCTGGGTAAGGTACGTACTTTCTGTACTTTTGACTCCGACCACGAATTCAGATTAATGTCACACCCCGATCTTACTAGGGTGTGATGGGCACCCGACCCCATACTCGGAGCCGAGCGAACCCGCCGATTGGTTATGTATATATGAACTACGCCGTTTTTTTTTCTAGCATAAGCATACATAGTACAATTATGAACATAAACTAGTAAGCTTTACGATCATACTATCAAATGACGGGGGACAATCGTAGTACCAATAGCTACCGTACATATCCGTCTCACGAGCCTCTAAACATAGTACACATGTACATAGAAAGGGCCGATTTTGTATGCCGTGCCCGAATATGTACACAAAAAAAAAATAGTACCAAGGGATTTTATTTTATTTGGGCTCCGAAACAACCGGAGCGCCGCAAAAATACCGCCGAGAACTCCTAGGATCAACTCCAAAGCATCAGGCTATCCGCCGACTCGCGCGCATGAAACGCAGCGCCCACATGAAGGGGCGCGCACGAATAATGTACCGAGTATGTAAGACATAGAAAATAACATAAACAAGAGCATAGATTATAAGTAACAATATCGAGGGTCATGGATATATATACCGAGATAAGGATGTAACTTTGTGCATAGGAACGCCCTTTTCAGGCCGGATATCATGCATGCTTGTTTTTCCTTTTTGAAAACAAAACATTTCTTTTCATAGGCATAGAAAGTAGAATTTATATCGTATCATAATGTACCATAGCATAGCATAGTATATCATAGTATCATAGCATAGCATAGTATATCATAGTATCATAGCATAGCGTAGTATATCATAGTATCATAGCATAGCATAGTATATCATAGTACCGAATATATCGGCCGCCCACATAGTATAATTCCGCGTCCGGGCATCCCGCGTCCGGGATGATATCAAGTCAAGTACGGATACATGCACCGTGAGTAACCCGCCGCTCATATACGCTAAGAAAGTCTGCTCTTTTTCCCGCTTTTTTTTTTCTTTTTAAATACATTTTTATACATCTATATATATAGATATCATAGCATGCAGGGGAGCCCAAGAAAATCGTGTATCCATCGGAGTGACGTAAGGTCGGGAACCTCCGATTATATTATAAAATAATTGAGGGCGCTTATCTCACCTCGGGGGATGATTAATATAAGGCGAGACTATCGCATAGAACGTGTCATAGCATATCGAGTATAGGCATGGCATAGCCGACATCGTAGAATCACATGTATCGTGGAATCATAGTCACCATAGAATCATAGTGGTCATAGGATCATTATGGCCTTTCATAGGATCGTAGTCGTCATGGGATCATAGTATTCATAGGATCATGCATCCTAGATTCATAGTCATCATGGGATTATAGTCGTTGTTTAGGTCATAAAAATTGGCAACATCATAAAACTTAGTTTTTAAAGAAGAATGTATATTTTGGAAAATGGCAATATTGAAAACTTGGTTTTTCAAGAGAAAGAATATTTTGGAAAACACTTGTAAACTTTCAAAGAGGAAAAATCATGTATTGGTGTTAAGGGCTTAGTTAAAACAATTCTTATTTAGTAGTCGGAATAATACATGTCGAAAACTTTCCTTAGCTATAGAGTGAAAATAGGTCAAATGGAACAATAATAAGAGAGAATTTGGGAATAGTGGGCCCACCTCGAGCCAAATGAGGCGGCATATCAAATTTACGTATATTACGCTCATGGCGTCACTTGGGAGGGTCTTAGGGTGATAGAATCCTATTTGGGTAAGTTCGATGTCCAAGGAGTTTTTCCAACATTTTATGCAAGTTCTAATTCAATTCTACTGAATGAATAGTAGCTATTTTCAATCTTAGATTCCGAGAAAAGGGATGGTCCTCGGGACACGTAGTCGACTTAGTACGTCTAAGACATGCCATAGAAAGAAGGGTGAAGCCTTACATACCTCTTTTCGCTCCTTATGGCACTCCAAATTCAAGCTCCAACTTCGCCGAAATCTACAAATTGGTCATGTTTACCAAACATAATTAGTGCCTTTAGGATTGAATTCTTAAAACAACACTTGGCTACCGAAATTTCAAGAAGACTTCCTCCGTAAATACATCATTCCCCAAGATTCATCTTAGCCAATTCTCATCAACAACAATCCGGAATTCAACCCGCCAAACTATCAATCATAATGTCACAATCATATTAACAATTTCCAACTTCAATCCAAAATACATTCTAATAACTTAATCAACACACTACTTCCATCAAGACCTTCCAACTCCGATGAAAGCAATAACAAACTAATAATTCACATACCATCAATATCATACAAGTCTCATAATCTTCCATACATGCAACAACATTATATTCAATTCAAATGCTTCAATCACAAGTCTCCAACTTCTACAACTTCACAAGATGATTATGCATTCATAGGTAATATAAAATCCTCAACACAACATCAACCCAAACACAAAATAAAATTGATTCATTTTCTTCCATACTACAACAATTCTACACGGCTACATACATGTCACACCTCACGGCTTCAACATATATACGCACAACTACAATCTCTCCAAAAAATCATTCAACTTCCATTATCTACATGATATTCACAACAATAACAATCAACCATTAAATAAAATAACTAGCACATGATTTCTACATACACCAAGACATACACGGCCACACCCCTAGGTACACGGCCACACTTCCATCTTCAAGTTCCATGTGAATTTCATCCATTTTTGCGTACTACAACTTACATAAACACCCATAACATACAAAAAAGAGAATGAATTCTTACCTTTTTACATGAATTCTTCACTTGGCTTCAATTGGAAACTTGTCAAGGTTATTGTTTTCCTTGCTCCAAAGGACCTTCCACTATGTTAAAGACTCTCAAGGAATGATTTGGCTAGGAGAAACAAGTTAAAAGCTTCCTCTCTTTCTCTTTTCCTTTTGTTTTTCCCTCGGTTTCTTTTTTCTTCAAAGGGCCGAATGGCCTTGGAGAATTTCTCCTTCTTTTTGCTCTCTAAGTCTCTTGAAATGTCTAGAATATTATGGGATGATTGGAAGACTTAGTCTTCTTTTAACCATGCATTTTAATTCAACATGGGCTTGGCCCATGATATGAAGTGGACGGCCAACCTTGGCCCAAGTCCTAGCCCATCTCTTTTTTTTTTTTGTCATGCCTCTCATAAAAAAATTATTCTCCAAGTTCCAAATTTACCCTTCGTCTTCCTCCATAATTCCACGAGACGTATTGCGAATTTTCCTTTATGCCCTTGGCCTTTCTTAATAATTCCGCTTCTAAATGCTTCATAAGCCATTCATATGCTTAACATCTTAAAAATAGGGCCTTGCTCGTCGTCCTCCCGCAATTGTCTTGAATTATCCGATTGCACAAAATGCGGGATATAACAATTAATCTCCTGCACCCCTGACCATGATAAGGCCCTGTCCGATATACTTCTGCACGCCTGATTTTGATTATGATTTGTTAACTGTATTCACGTACATTTGGATTGGTTTATGATTCTATTACAGTATTTCGGCTTTACATACTCGACATATTCCGTAATGACCCCCCCCCCCGTTCTTCTGGGGCTGCGTTTCATGCCACGTTGTACTCCCAAATGAGCCGAGATTATTATAGAAGATGTTCCGCAAAGATGGCAAGCTCCATTCTCCCGAGGGCCGCCAAGTCGAGTTTGTTTGTTATGAGTTCCGGAGTTATGTTAGAGACTTTGCGACGCCGGGTGTGTGGTGTGTTTGTCAGTTGGTATGCGGCTCCGTCAGCCGATATGTCAGTCGTATTTATGTAATGAAATTTTGTATGATTACGAATATGTTTGATTCGGAGGCTACGAAAAAAAAAAAAGAAAAAAAAAAAAATTCTGACACATTTGCTATGTATTTTATTTTATTTGATTTAAATAGTTTGACAGGATCTTATGTGTGTGGCAAGAGTCCGAGGGTTCGCTCGGCCCTAAATAAGGGTCGGGTGCCCATCACGTCCCTTGGAAATTGGGGCGTGACAGTAACATCATGACCGGTCACATGAGATGCCATTAACCGATGTGGGATTAGCCTAAACCAATGTAGGATTCGCCAAAACCAATGTGGGATTAGCCTAAACCAATGTGGAATTTTACGTCATCATTGGGTTTGCCCCACCACGGGTTTGCCCCACCACCGGGTTTGCCCCACCACGGGTTTTGCCCCACCACCGGCTCTGATTCCAACTGAGCATAATCCAGAGTCCATACATATAACATACCATGCATTTGCCAATATACACAACATATGCTTATCGTTACTACACATTTCATAGACATATTATGGCTTTATCTTAATTTAACGTCGTCAATGCACATATATACATATATATACACCATATACTCATCGTCATACATTTTATAGATTTGCAACCATTAACTGTCTATAAGCATATCGTGGCTCTATTATAATTTAGTATCATTACATACACACATACATGCATATATCATCACATCGTATCTTGGAGCTCATAAGCGTCTATAGTCATGTCGGGGTGACGTAAGGTCGTGGAACCCCGATGATGTTATGGAGTAATAGGATCATCATGCCTCGCCTGCGGATTACTATTCTAAGGCGAGCGTATATGAGAAGGAACACTAATGGAACCATACTTAGGGCTTGACTTCGTGGTTGTCGTTTTTCATCCTAGGACTCTTTAGACCTTACTTATCATCGTCGATTATCATACT
>NW_026721875.1:0-19461 GCF_029784015.1 Lycium ferocissimum | reverse complement strand
TTACAATATCCACAACTTCTCGGGAGTTCAATTTTTTTTTTTTTTTTTTACTAGTTTCAACATTGATATGATGTTTGCAATACCAAACTAACTTTTCAATCATCATTTTAATATCCTTTCACTACCTCAAATATGAGGTACAAAGTCAAAGTAATATCTTTTACTGTCTGGTCGAACACTCTCATATATAACTGCAACAAATGAAGTGCTATTAATCTCTCCAACGTTATCATTATATAGTTTTACAACAGAAATTTATGTGTGGAACATGTGCAAAAGCTGAAAGATATATAGTTGTGGGGATATGCTTCATTCTTTCTAATACCGCTATGTAAAAAAAATAGTTATCTAAGTGCACACACATTGAATGCTCCCTTTCGGGTAGTTCATGCATAATTTTCTCGCTTTTGGCTAAACAATCCTCAAAGCCGCTCAATAGGAGTGATCTGATTTCATCCATTGTAGGAAGTATGATGTATGGGGGTTTGAACTTGTTTTTTCTTAGACTAGTCCATTCTGACGCTGCCCAGGAAGCAATAGCCTAATTTCATTATCATATTATATTAATCATATCATAATATTTTATACTAAAAGTGGAAAGACTCTAAGGCAAAAGTTGAATTACGAAAAAACCCATAAAAAAATGATTTGCCTTATACCAAAAAAAAAAGTGAAAATATTGTATAATGATAAATAATACTACTAGATAAAATTAAAGCACATTCATAATACATTATGTATAGATGATGTACTTACTGGCTTGCTTTTAATTTTGGATTAAAATCCTGCATGCGTAGCTCTTCAATTGGGAGTTCGGAAAAAAGAAAGGCTCATAAATACCCCTAACCTACGTATGGGGAAAGGCTACCATCCTCCTTGGCTGTTTTAATTAAAAATACCCCTAAGGTTTATTTTTGGCTCATAAATACCCTTCCAAACTAACGGATGAACTCAGTCTAACTTGATTCTTTTAAAAAGTCACATGACATTTTCTGATTGGTCCCACATTACAATTAGAACCCACCCAAATTTTAGAACCCAACCTGCCAAACTATCTTGTTCTTTTATTTACCTCTTGATCACTTGCGTCCATGATAACTTTTTTATTTAGTAGCAGCACCTCAACAACTCCGGTGACTACTAGCTCACCAACAATGGCAATATTTGTTTATGAAACAGAGACCTTCTAACATTTATAGCAATATTTATTTATGAACATTTTGCAACTCAATTAGAGTAGATAACAAGATATTTTAATTTTTCATTCTCGTCCACATGAAAGTTACAAAGCTGTAAGAACCTGTCAGTTCAAATATGAAGCATTATATTACATAAAATCTGGACATCCTAGAAACTAACAAGATCACCTAATTTCTTCCACTTCACATCAAATACGTAACTTCAAATCTGTAGATCACAGATCTTTTCTCCGTTACATTGGTTTGCCCTAATATTATTCTAACGAGAATAACAGAGTGAAATTTTTTGATAATGAAATTGGCCCGAAGAAGAGGAAGATGGAGATGCAGAACCCTGGTACGTGCTCTAATGAAAAAACGGAGATGCAGAACCCAGATGGAGGACATTTCTAATTTCTAAAATTAGGGTGGGTTGTAATTATTCTAAAATTAAAACATGAGACCAATAAGGAAAGACCAATAAGGAAATTCCACATGGCTTTTTAAGAGAGTCAATTTAGATTGAGTTCATCCGTTAGTTTGGAAGGGTATTTATGAGCCAAAAATAAACCTTAGGGTATTTTTTACCCAAATAATAAAGATTATGCATTTACCTTTTCATTGACAGTGGTATTTATGAGCCTTTTCCCTTACAATATTGATGTTAAAACTGACCATCATGTACCTACTTTTTCATTTATCTTATATTTAATAGCCTACAAACTGGCTAAAAGCAATTCATCAACTTAACCTCTTCCCCATGATTATTTCTTTAATATATATATATATATATATATATATATATATATATATACACATTGAGAAAACTGAAAATGCAACCTTTTCATATTCCAAGTTCCACCTATATATGTTTTCTTTCTTTCATTCATGCGACAAGAGTGCAAGAAATCTATATATTATTTGTGCTATTTGTAGGTTCCGTCTGATGTGATTTTATATAATTTTGTCTAATTATGTAATCATGCATTCATCTTCATCTTAACCATTTATTTTTTTGTAACATGCAGTGAATGTCAATGTGATGCTAAAAGAAATGTGGAGAGTCCTCAAGCTCCCAGGAAAAATCCTCTTAAGAAGTCCGTTGTTGTCTAACAGGTACTTTTTATTTTTATTTTTTTCCTTTTGTAAAATTAAATTTAATTTTTTGGTGAACTTTTCATTTCGTCAATTCCCTTAGTAACATTCATTAGTTGTCCTTATTGTTTTCTGGAATTGTTTGGGTTTCTATTACAGTTAGTTATAAGTCTTTTACTATTGAAACATGAAATAATATCAATCTTTTTGACAATAATATTACACTGTTGTAGCGGATTTCAAACCGTTGATGCTGATAATGTTTGTGATCCTTTTGTGTGTGTATTCTAAAATATGTTAATTATATATTTGATTGTTAAACCTTTCCTTTTTACCTTGCACTAACTGTTCATCAATTTCAGCTTGTACTTTTCACTTTAATTTTTTTATGTTATTCATTACATTCTTGTTCTATTATGATTTACATCATATGTACTACTTAACATTTAACACACATGCAACACACGTGTCAAGAGATTAGCATTACACTAAAAGTGGAAAGCTTCAAATGTCAAAATTGGATTACCAAAATACCCCTCAAAAGTTGAACAATTATTTTGCCCTTCATCTACAATCACTATCTTTATCAATGTAAAAAAAATACATTTACGAGATATAAATGTAGAAAAATGCAGTTACTAAAAAATTAATTTGTATTGGAGCTTTAAAGTTTCCCATGAAATTATGGTGAATTATTATGGTTCATGTTTTAAATACGAAACAGTAAAATGATTCCTTGAACGCAAGAATTTAGATGTAAAATGTAGTACTCTCAAAATATTTATGCATTTTTCATTTACACGCTCATTAAGAAAGCATTTATAAGGCTAGTATTTTGACTATTTTACGCTCTTAACACATTTCATCATGTTCTCTCTCCTCAATAAAATATTTACTTGACTAATAATGAAGCCTCTTAAATGTTGGTATGTGAACTCACAAAATAGTCAATTTATGTAATTAATACGAGGGTAAAATGGGAAAAAGCTACTAAATTTTATCTTGGATAAATAAAACGACAAATATTTTGAGACAACTATTTTTAGTAAGGATGACAAATATTTTGAGACGGAGGGAGTATTAATTATGAGCAACTCAAAGTTTGTTGATCCTTAGACTTCTGAACCGAATTTAGGTATAACTACAGCCAAAGCAATCAGTTTCTTCAACTTTTAAGATCTAAGAGAAGAATCTTATTTACTACTGTTTACGGTAAAAACCGGATGTATGCAAGACCGGTGAGACCGGGGACTGGGGATAAGAAGAGAGTACGAAAATACCGAGTCTTCCCTTTGGACTGGTGGAATTGCACCAATGCGGGGCGGTTTGAGAAAAGTGAAAACAAATTTGTTTAGTTCGGTATCCTCGGACCAAACTCCGCATCACAGCCAGTCCGATTTCTCCATGACCGAGTTGATCGTGGCTGTTAGTCCGATTTCGGCATGACCGAGTTGATCGTGGCCGTTAGTCCGGTTAATCAGTTACAAAATCACCACACGTCAACATCGCTCACATTGTCAACAACCGTACGGTGTCGACCGTACCGCCCCAACCTTATCCTTTTAGGTTTTCTTTATCTCTAAAAGGGCTTTATGTTGTATGCAAGGCTATAAGGCAAAACTATAAATAGGGGACATTTCCCTACTTTTAAGGGTTAGCTTTTTGAGATCTAGAGCATTGTAATAGCCAATATATATCAAAATATCATTTCTATCTTTTGCCCGAATCAGTGAAATATTGTTGTCTTTAGCTCTATTCTAATACCATTAACTTAACGTAGTGGTCAAAATAACTTTTGAAAATAGTTCATCCATACCCTTCAAGCTATTTTTAGGTGTTAATTATATCCCAGCAAGAGTACTATGGGGTCAATTATACCCTTCGTGTAACTATTACTGCAGATCATCCTAGCCCTTCAAAATTATTTTACCTCAAATAATTTTTTACCCACTAATTTAAAATTATTTTTTTTCAAATTAACTAATACGAAATTATTATTTTTTTTTGCTGAAAAAATTATCCATATTATTTTGCCAAATTTTTTTTTGGTCGGATTGAGTTATTTTAGTGGGTAAAAAAATTATTTGAGGGTAAAATAATTTTGAAGGGCTGGGATGATGCCACGTGGCAATAGTTACACAGAAGGGTATAATTGATCCCATAGTATAACCTGTGAAGTATAATTGTCCTAAAGATAACGAAGGGTATGAATGAACTATTTTTCAAAGTTCAAGGGTAATTTTTTGGCCCTTTTCCCGTTAACTTAATCATCCATAGCAACTTATTTATTCAAGTTATTAACGCATATAGTCATATATACATACCATTACACACGAATCCATATATACATTCCACATATAACACAAATAGATTAAAGTTTATCCACATATCCTATACCTCACTTACAAATTCAATTGATTACCTAAATTCGGGGTAAACAACTACTCCATTCAACTTTCAAAATCTTCAGTTTAAATCCATGAAGGCATGCCTAACAACAACAGAGATTTAGATAGATTAAACAATGTGCAACTTTTTGCAGAAAGAGAACTTCCTACCAAGATTTAAACTCATTGTTCACAACATTAAGAGAACGTCCACATTTCTGGTCTGCTTATCGGGTTCGTCATCGCACACTAGCCGGCTTTCGGTGATTCAATTGATAGTAATTACTCCGTAGTACTTAATATTTAACTTATGCGGATAGGTTTCCCATTTTTCTTTATCTTGTTTAAAAAAATTGCTATTAAATATGTTTATTTTCAGTTATACCAAATTTATTCAAAGTTTTGGAAAGACTAGAATTTCATTTTCATTTATCAATTCTGCTTGTATTATTTTTGCAGTGCTATGTTTGCTGATATGACATCTCAATTGCATTCCGTGATGGTTTATCTGTCAATTAATAAAGCTAATTGAGGCTTATCATATTGTCTTTGCCTTCGGTTGTCCTTATGATGACTGCTACAATATTACTTGTGAAACCAGAATAATGACTATTAGACTATCAATAAGGGCGAAACTAGGATTTACTAGATTGCTATTATTTGTAGAATTGGTTACTTTGTCTCTATAATTTCCATGGAATTTTTTGAGTTGGTAAACAATAAAGTGGTGGATTCTTTCATTACAAAATATTCCTTTATGTTTTCTCAAAATGAGCGATGAAAAAGGAGACGGGTTAGTGCTGATCGAGAATAGTTGCCATACATTTTTTATATGCGAAGAACAATTACGTAAATTGTTGTGTTTATGTTTCTGTAAGTTGAATTCGATTATGATGCTTGATTTATCTTGTGTTGATATTTCAAAATAGAATAACGCATAACGAGTCAAAGGCAAACATCACATGTATGTGCTTCATTACCATCAAAATTAATAGGCTTAACGCATACTACAAAATTTCGAACTTTTCTCTTTTTCATTTTATCTTAACTGTCATTGCTTTATCAACTCCTCGAACTCCCTCAAGTTTGTCTATCAAACACAATCTGACTTACATAGTATTCTATCTTCAATGTAGCAACATACTAATATATATTCTAATTTAATTATGCCATTTTTTTAGCTAAGATTAGCAGCAATTGAGAGGGTAAAAAAGAGTAAGTTCTTAATTAAGCTGGCAAAGGAAGAGCAGAACCAACAGAAACCGACACATCCATGACCTAAAGAATAGCTTACCATATGTCTAAAATATTACTTCACCTTCATTACCACAATTTAATTTTTGCTTCTAATAAAAATCAGATTTAGAGGGTTTGATAGACACACTTGAGGACGAGTTCAGGGGTTCAATAGGAACAACACTTAGTTGAGGTGCCAAAATGGAAAAAAGGGACAAGTTTAGGGGGCTGCATATGCATTAAGCCAAATTAGTATTATTACAAATTTTATAACTTAAAACTTTTTATGTAGAAATTTTATAATAATCAGGTGACTAACGTGCAACGCACGTTCCCAGAGACTAGTATATTAAAAGTGAGAAGCTCCTACCTTTAAAGTTAGATTACAATTTTATCCCTGCAGTAAATCAAAATATAATAAAGCATTTAATTAAATAGTAATAATATTTTAAATTACATGAAGGTGAGAGATACAAGTTCAGCGGGGAGAAATGAATTTACAACCCAGCATTTATTCAAAACCTAATTAAATAGTAATATCTAAATTACATAAAGAGTGAGTGTATCAGACGTTCGTTAGTCCTACTTTAATGCTTCATTCAATTCCCCCAAAACGTGTCTAGCTTAATTATTCCCTCCATCATTTACCACTAAATAATGATTCCCATCATTCATGTTACTGAAGCTCATGTGTCTCTTCCACGTTCTACAGTTTTTAAACCAATAGCCTCTTTAATTTATTGCTACAAAAAGTCTAGAGAATTTCAGAGGTTGGACTGAATAATTAAATATTGATTAATTCAATTAATAAATGTGCTTCTCAGCAGGAAATGCGAAGGTTGCAACAAGCCGGCCGGCCAAAGAGAATCAACTCGTTTTGTTCAAGACGAGTTCCAAGCTTTCTCCGAAGTGTGCACAAAAAGTGACTCATGAGCTTGGAATCCTGATCAGAAGGTCCCGAGGGACGGAGGAGGCTAAACGCTAACTAAGTGTTTAGTTACCATGCCCAAAAGTCCCATGCCTTTCGCCGGTTGGGTCAATTCTTACTGTCTTTTTCTCTATCTTTAGAGGCTTTGCCGGCCTGAATGTTTTTTTGCAGATCCTATTTAATCTTTAATTGTGCTTTTTTTTTTCTTTTTTTCTGTTAGGTCTCGAATAGTTTTCAGAAGAGATATGGAGAAGTACATGGAAATGTTGATGCTAGAATCGCAATAGTCACTAGATTCAACTTTCACTATCCTCAAACTTCACATCAACAAGCTCTTCGACACCAATTTGGGTCATCAATGGCTTCAATTTACTCTTTTTATCATAGTTAGGTTGGAAAGTAGAAAAAAATTGTTGTGTTGGAGGCAACCATCTTGCTTATTGACGTAGACCTATAGACTGTCCCCTGCTAGAACAGGACATATGATTTCTCCATTTTATTTTTAAGCAACTCTTTTCTTTCAATTTATGTAAATCGTGTGAATATATTTTAAAATTAAGTTGAACGAGCATAGAATGGACAAGGTTCAAGTTGAGAAAGATCGAATACAATTTTTTTTTTTTGTAATTATGTATTACTAGATATGATAATAACATGAACTTTATACGTGAGAAAGAATTCGAATAACCTATGATTTTGAAATTGATTTACTCTCTCATTTTCTAATCTAATTTTTGTTTCATTGTTGTGCTATAAAATGATATATCTTCACATCCAATATGTGCATTATCCTTCTCATCCGACAAATCTAAAATGTTTAAATAATATAGTACATGTATTGGTTATGCGGAAAAGAAAAGTTGAACCAAATATTATATTAAATAATGCTAAATTTTGCAAACAAAGAATTAGTGAAACCAAATATTGTATTAACAGTGCTAAAGATTTAGGAAGATTAATAAATATCTTCTACTCCCAAACAAACATTGCTTAAATGTTCCGCGATACTCAATTTGATAGAGTTTCGAGCTTATAATTGGCCAAAGAAATATATCATCATCAAAGATAGAAAATTCCAAATTTTGTATATCAATAAAAGCTGAAGTTTGATATTAATGCACAAAGACGTAAGTGGCAGTAAGAAAGTATGAGGCTACATTTTTTAAAAACAAGACAAAATTTTAAAACATGAAACAATTGTCCCCTAGTCGATGTTGCTCAAATTCATATTTAATTTTGTGTTGCCATATAAAGAAAAGGAAGTACTGCCAAGTTAAATATTTTATATATTATAAAATTTTGTAATTGAAGTAGTTCGGACATTACTTTTTACAGCAATTTCCCAGTATCATTGTATATTTTGCATACTGTCAACAAATATCAGTGAATATGTTCACTATTCATCAGTTTGAGCTTGCATTTCTCCCTTTCAATTTCAGTGCAATTCATTGCACGCTTATTATAGTATTTGTGAAATGTTTGCTCTAATTAGTATGGAATACATGTGTAACGCTCGGGTTTGAAAACTAGTAATGCAAAAATTAGTGGGAAGTCCTTTTTCTTTAAATTGACGAAAATGTATATTTTATCTTTTTCATTTTGGTAACTCTGAATAATGATGCATGTAACATTAGAAATCTGATGAATTCATTCTCCCTGATATTAAACTGCACAGAGATGGGAAAAAAACAGCCATATGAAAACTGTAGGTTGCAACTTACTAATCATTGCCATCTCCTTTCATAAAGTGCACACCCCCCTGAATCATTTTTCTATATTCCAGGCATTGAATGCTCAGTCAAGGCCATGCTTATGGCAAAATTGGACCGCAGTGGTGTGCTTCTGGGTTTGTCCATCTTTATCCCTCTTTTGGGCTGCTCTATACTTTCATATTTTCCGCAGTGATTTTTTTTTTTTTTGGGGGGGGGGGGGGGGGGGGGGGCGGGGGGGGGGGGTCTCGTAGCATGTTTTGCTTGCAAATCGATGTACAAATTTTCCTGATAGAACCTATGGGTTCACAGTTTGCTAGTTCACAACCTGAAAGTTTGCCAAAACAGTCTAGGGGACGTGGTCCCTGAACTGTTTTCACAGATAATGATGGAAAGTAAATAAAGCAAGATATTTATGTGGAAAACTCCATTCAAGGATTAAAAACCGGCCTACCGGTAGGATTTCCAATTTCACAAAGCGAGCAACTTTATATTACAACCTCTCTTGAACCTAGGAATTAAACTCTTAATCCTTAACCCTCGCAACGCACCCATTCTACGAAGCACCTTTACAATAACTCTGTACAAAGCTTCGTATCTTGACTACCTACAGCCAACACTCGGGCGATACTTAGCTAACGCTCTAGCGAAAATAAAGTTACAATGATTGAAATCTTGTCCTACTATGATGCTTCTTGACAAACGATTGTAGAATTTAATTAAGAACATGAAACAAGACTCGGCTATCTTAAGGACTTCGGATGTCTTCAGTGGCAAGAATTGGTCCCTCAGATTGTTAAGATCTTGTTCTTGTGGGCACCTTGAGAAAGGAAGCCGCCACACTTGAGAGAAATATAGCATTTTTAGATTTGCAAGTGTTAGGTTAAACAATGCCCAACATTTTGTATAAATATGAGACCAAATAGAGAGCATGTGAGAATCATATGACCATGGATAGTGACTTTTCAAGGGCTTTCGGTTCTAGCACACATCTATTTGTCTTTGCTACGGTTACACCGAATAGTGCGACGGCGATTACGGTAGTAAGTATGGTGCGGTGTAGTACTCCCGATAGGACTACGATGGAGGACTGGTCTTTACTTGGATTGTCAAATCATCAAAACTAAGAATTGTTATAACTCATCAATTTCCCCCTTTTTGATGATGACCAACTTGTACATGACATTCCCCTTGAGGACCAGGTTTCTTCTTCAAAGAAAGCTCAGGTAGCTAACAATTGAGTAGTATTCAACCAGCTTGTATCCAGGAACTTTCCCTTAAGACCAAGTCCCTTAGCATCATTGAATCTTTCGACGGAATTTGGAAAACCAACCTCTTTGTCAATTTTGTCATTTAGACAATTTTCAGTTTTACTTCTATCCACAAGAAGTTGGTTAAGCAACAATTATCATTTGGGACTTCCCCCTGAGATCATGTTCATCATTTAGGACTTCCCTCTGAGATGGGACGCATGACGCATAAGATGGATTTGCTGACAACGTATATATACGCGTGCATAAGATGGATTTTCTTGTCGACGATAACATATATATACGCGCGCGTAAACATGCGTACATCGCACACTAGTTTCGGACTTCCGGCGAGATCATGATCCCATATTCATCATGGACGGGACACATGACACATAAGATGGATTTACTTTCTGGCCAACATATATATACGCACGCATAAGCATAAGCATCACACCATCACACACTTTTCCCCCCTTTTAGCATCATCAAAAAGAGACTAAAGAATAGCACAAAGCTCATGGCCATTCGGGCAACACGTCAGGAGCACAAACAGGAGCAACATATAATACGGTAAGCGATTGCACGATCAAAGTGGTTTCCCCGCGGACAAGGTAAGCATTGTAAAAAACCAACAAATAATAGTCCCGATACGTACGAGTTATGATAGTTAAAACAACAAAAGAGCCAATGTCATCAATAAAAATGGGATAGATAAGACAGAGGTTTGAAAAGGAGGACTGGATTGAAGGAACGAAGAGAGATTTAGCGAGAGAAAGCCACGATATTTTGCTCTCGATCTTGGATCATCACAGTCACCAGCTGCGTCTATCTTGTTTCTTAGTTCCTCATTCTCCACTCTCAATTTGGCATTAGCATTTGTCAGTTCAGCATTGGGACCAAGTATTTGAGTCTTTGTAGCCAACTGAGTTTTCAGAACCATAACCTCAGCTTGAAGCTTTTCAATTTCTACAATTGCACTCTCATGTGCCTCGATCAAGTTGGAAATTGGTTGAGTTGCTGCCAACACCTCCTTTCTTTTCTACACACTCACAATCTTCCAAGGTTGCCATGGTGACCATCTATTTTCTGGAACCCATAGTAGCTTTCCCAGTTTTGACATTGAAGAATTCAAAGGTTTTTGTTAAGAAAAAGCCATATGGAATCCCTTGCTTGCCTTCTTTAGCGTCTACCACTTTTACCATGTATTCAATCATTATAGCGGGTAGTGGTGTCTTGAAAACTTGCTAAGCTTCCCGGAAAGACCGGAGTCGCGGCAGAGGCCATGCATCGTTGTTACGCCTAGGAAGTAATGATTTGTGACAATCTCGAACAAAGGCGATACTCGTGTTTAAGTTGTTCTTAAACAACCTTTTTCCCGATCCTGAACACCCCTTTTTTTGACAATCGACTCCGTGAAGGTTTGAGTAGCCTCCCCACTTACTAATTTCAACCTTGTCGGTTGGGACATCAAGAATCTCTCCCAACTTAGCTTCATCTAATTCAAAATCGAATCCATTCATAGTCATAACCAACGTATAATCATCAGTATACACCAAAGAGGCATATAACTTTCTTACTTCATCCTTAAACACACCTGGAGCAGGAGAAACGAACAGATGCTCCCACTTTTGAAATTCAATCATTTCCATCACTTCTCGCGTTCATTGCCTTGACAATATCGAGGTCGAACTCACCACCAAATAACACTTTTGTATTCCAAGTTTTCTTGCCTTTGAATGTTCAACTCTTTAACCCTTTGTCTTTTCTTGTTGGGGCCAGGTTCTTCTCTTGAAACACTTTTCCTTTTCTTAGCGGAAACGGATGCATTTTTCTCCAGATTTCCATCGTCATGAATGTCTTCTTCAATCTCATCTTCCATTGTTTTCTTTCCTTTGTTTATTGAGAGTTTCTTAGAAATTTTCTTTGCTAATTGAGAAGATTCTTCTTCATTTTCATTCTCAGAAACTACGACCACGGTTTCCTCATCTTTTAAGGCATGTTTTACTAGCCTCTTCTTTTTCTTTCTTTTATTCTTTTCATTTGCAATATTTTAAAGCAGCCTCAAGTTGAGCCTTACTTCTTTGCCTTGGGGTGGGTGGCTTATCAGAGATGTGCTTTCTTGCACTTTCACCACGTTGCTTAGCACGACTTGAAGACCTTTTAAAGATAATTATCAAGTTATCATTAGAATTAGCTTCTTGATAGGGGTTTGGGTTACCAGATTCCTTTTCAGGGGAAGGGTCACCTAAGGGTACAACAATAGTAGACAAAACATTCTCAGTGTCTACGTTGTTTAGATTTTAAATCTCGAGACCGGAGTCCGCTTATTGGTATGCCTTGTTTTTGGACCAAGACTGTTTTCCCCCTGACTTTCTACAATATCCTCTGAAACATGTACTCTGTCATCATTACCAGAAAATGATTTTCTCCTCATTCTCTAAATTTTCAGATATACTCAATCCTTTATAAAAAAAAATTCCATCAAGACTTATTGCAGAGTCAATAAGAGAGATGAAATTACCTGATTTTTGGAGATTTTCCTCAGAATTTTATTTTTCAATAGCGTTTTCTTGTTCTTATCACCATCAACATTGTTAGACTCATGCATGACCAGTGGACTATTTATCAGCATCCTTGCTTTGACTTTCGATGCCCATATCCCTGGTGACCTCAGTTTGACTTGAAACTTCAACTTTCTCGCCTTTCTCTTCGAATTTCTTAGTAAATTGAAGGAACTTTGAGACTGATAAAGTCTGACCACTTTCTCCTACGTTGGTCTTTTCATTTTCAGGGCAAGTTGTAGAAGTGGGGTTTGACTCTTGCGAGTCCTGGAGGGACCAGAAACCATAGACTTTGATAGTGAAATGGATGAGTTTTGATCGGTGGAAATTGTTACTACTAACGATAATTCAGGCAGACTTGAGTTTGAAGGAGATTGAATTTTAGAAGGTGAGGGGGTGAGGTTTATTTCAGGTACAGTAAAAGAGGCAAAATACGTGTCTTGAGACATGGTTAGGAAAACAAATGGACGCCGAAAAAAAATAAGGGTTCAAGGTCGCTCAGAGAGAGAGAGAGAGAGAGAGAGATAGTAAGACGAGTGTTAAGTGAGGAGAGAGAAATAACACTTTGCCTCAAATGAGATTGAAGACAAACAATTCTGATAGGTCAATCAAGAGGCTTTTCCTTCACACTGGTTTCTTGAGTTACAGTGACCAGGTCCTTCGACATTTTTTTAAAATGTAGGCAAGAACTCTGAGATATGCACTATCAACAAAAATTATGTTGTCCTGAAGGTGTCGTGTGTGTATACCTGGTCATTTATCTTGCAGAACCTCAAGCGGATCAACCCAATTAAACATTGTCCCTTAGGAAATGATGTCTAACATCGATGTGTTTAGTCCTTTTGTGTTGCACTAAATTTTTCCATGTTAAGTGTACTTTGTATTATTGTACCATAAGGGCACACAGTCAATATGCACACCAAAATCCTCAAGTAGTTGTTTGATCCATAGCACGTTAGCACAATTAAGAAGTAGCGCCCACGTATTCGGGTTTTAGCAGTAGAGAGAGCCACATGATTTTGTTCATTTATATCCCCTAAGATCAAGCGTGTGACTCCAGAGAATGTGACACTCCAGATGTGCTCTTCCTATCCATCAATCATCCAGTATACTCAGCATCAGCATTTTCAGCCACATCAGAATTATCTCCTGAAGAGTAGTAGAGGACCAGGTCCTGAGTCCTCTTGAGGTACTTCAAGATTCTCTTTGCAGCTTTCAACTAAGATTTCTTTGGACTTGATTTGAACCTTGCAGAGCCTTGTAGTGATTGAGCACACAGTCTATCAATATACAAAATCTTCAGGTTGCTTAGAGAATGTGACAATCCAGATGTGCTCTTTCTAGCTACCAGGAGTTCTGTGTAGTCAACATTAGCATGTCCACTCAGATCAACATTATCTTTAGAGGAATATCAGAGGACCAGGTCTTGAGTTTCTTGTTGATTGTAGCTATGAACCACCAGTTAGCATCCTCAATGCATTCGTTAGGATTCAAAGAACCAGGTTCTCCTATGCGTGATTTATTATTGACATCTACTGAGGCATGACTTGCTAACTTTGTTCATCCTCGAGGGTATTTGAGTGCGGCATCAACTACCTTTTGCTTGTCTTAGAACAATCCACCTCTTACTTACTTCGATTTTGATCATTTCTTTCACTAACGACATTATTGTTTACGGATTTGAGATCAGTCGAGTAGCCATTTGTGGAGGAATCTGAATCTTGCTTAAATTGCCTTCCTTCAGTAGATACTCACTCATTCACTTGTAACTTAAATTTAGCATAGGATCAGTATAATCTATCAAGGAGAGTGCCCTGCACTTTTGCTCATATGAAGAATGAATCATCTTAACTGCATGTTACATACTTTGGCACACTCCTATTTTAAGGCTTTGAGTGAAGTTATACTATTTATCCGGTTACGCTCGAGGCTGTCAGCATTTTAAACATGTTATTTGCCTTTCTCACTCCCGGCCCTTGTGTGATCTACTGTTCACTCAGGAACCCGATTCTGTTTGGGTCCTAAGTGATAGTAAAATGGATAGACTTGATCTCTGTGCACACATTCTTGTTGCTTGCCTTTTATTCTCCCTGGACGAGTCCCACAATATCTCTATGGTTCGCTTAAAACAACTTTCTTTTCTGTTCGGTGAGCCTTTGCATCCCCGAGTCTCGAAGGGTAGCCGGTGGTTATGATGAGAGCAACTCCATTTTTCAGCTATGGATCTGTATTTTCCCTGAGTAGAGTATAGTACTTTCATTCTAGCACCGGAGTTTTTTCTCCTATCATATCGATTTCGGAAGGAGGTATCTTTCTTAAAAAACCATTTCCGGAGATATGACATCTCAAGATCTTTGTCTTTATCCTTTTCTTTCTCATGAAGTAGCTTATTCTTTGCGAAGCTCGGCAATGAGATTTGCTTTGGCCTTTTCAAGTTCTTTCTCAATCTCGAAGATGAATCTGTTGTCTAGGAGAAGTGTAAGTTAACTTCTTCATTTGATTGATTGCCAAGGCATTTCCTCTGGTCTCTTCCTTAACTTGTTTCTTGAGATTCACGGTGGATACAGTCCTGTTGTTTCTAGCTTGCTCAAACATATTAGCCACGCCATGATAGATATTAATCAGAAGGTCTGCAAGAGATATCAGCTTTTTCTGAGAGTAGCTTTCCAGATCCTTTTGAGTATAAAAAATAGATGCTTCGTTGTAGGGAACCCAGTCTTCGTCTTTTTCTACTTTGCATTTTCCTTGATATCTCACATTTTGAGATTATTGACAACTCCTTTAGTGGTCAGATCTTCAAAGTTGGTGATGATTACTCCTTTGGTTTTCCAAGTTTTCTTTACTGATTTGCAGATGGAACTGAAGTTGTGGTCTTCGAGGATATCATTTTTTGCAAGTTCATTATCCTTTCCATCCTTAGTTGTATCACCTTGGTCATGTAGTTGTTGAAGAAGTCTTTTCAGCCGGCCCGTGGCTTGCTTCACAACATGGTCGGCAACATTTCTTGTTGGCTTTCTTAATGAGGGACACAGTTCCATGCAGCTTGTGTTTTGATGTGATTTTTGTAGTGAATCTGTATATGAGGAGAGCATTCTTTTGAGAGGTGCTCATGCTTTCCACACTTACGGCAACAATTATTTTCTTCCTTTCTTTGGGAACCCACTATTTCTTCGAGCCATAGCTTGAAATCTTTGAGTGAAAAACTCCATGCCTATTTTGATGTCGTTGCTCTGGAGTCGTCTTTCTTTGACTCTTCTCTCTCAACATCTTGAATAGGCTCGCTATCCTTCATTTCTATGACCTTCTGCACTCTTGCCTTCCACCATTTACGATATTCTACATTGAATCTTGGTAATCATGTGCTGGACTCTCCCTTCTCTAAGTTTGGTGAACTGGCCATAAGAGGATCCTTTCTAGGTGTTACCTTTTTAGAAAGTCCTTGCTCACAATACCAACGACGTGAACCCATGGGTTCTCGGTTTGCTAGTTCACAACTGAAAGTTTGCCAAAACAGTCTAGGGGACCTGGTCCCTGAATTGTTTTCACAAATAATGATGAAAAGTAAATAAGGCAAGATATTTACGTGGAAAACTCCTTGCATAAGGGATTAAAAACCACGACTACCCCGATGAGATTTCAGCTTACTTCAGCGAAATGCCCCAGTGCAACTGTTGCGACCTAGGAATTAATCTCTTAATCCTAACCCTCTATGCACCTATTGCAAGCACCTTTACAATAACTCTATTGCAAAGCTTGATATTGACTACCTCCCAGCCAACGCTCAGCGATGCTTAGCTAACTTTGACGAGAAAACAAAGTTACAAAGATTGAAATCATCTACTATGATGTTTCTTGACAAAGCGATGTAGGAATTACAAATTAAGAACATGAAACAAGACTCAGCTATCCTAGGACTTGGATGTCTTCGATGGCGAGGCCTGGTCCCTCGGATTGTTGAGATCTTGTTCTTGTGGACACCTTGAGAAAGGAAGCCGCCACACTTGAGAGAAATATATCCTTTTTAGATTTGCAAGTGTTAGGTTAAACAATGCCCAACATTTTGTATAAATATAAGACCAAATAGAGAGCATGTGAGAAGCATGAGACCATGGATGGTGACTTTTCAAGGGCTTTCATTTTCTAGCACACATACGGAAATGTTCTGCGGTTGCGAACGGTACGAGCGGCTTACGAGTTTGTTAAGTACGATACGATACTCAATAGGACGATGGAGGACACTAGTCCTTCGCCGTTTGTCAAATCATCAAAACTAAGAATTGTTATAACTCGTCATTTAAATCTACGATGTTACGGGTGCACTTGGAGTTCCCGCATAATGGGCTTGACTCAGTTGACAATAAGCATGCCGATGGGTGGGGAAACGACAACTTTTAGTAGTATCTCTTGTCTGAGTCATTGCTTGTGGCTTTCCCACGAACCATTAGAATTCCCGGCGATGTTTGCTATTAAAAAATATATTTGATCCATAAAGGCGAGGTTTGTGTCGCTTCGCCGTGGAATTTTATATTTAACGGAGAACATTTCGACTCGTGAGAATAGAGAGGTACATATACGATTCTCTGTTACTTCCTGATATATTGATCTTTCAAGTATGTGTTGCGGACGGATCCGAGAATTTGATTTGGATATTAAAGATGATGTAAAGGAGGAATGCTCAGGGTAAGGGGTCAAGCATATCCACGTGGACAAGTATGTGGTTAATTTATACGGTGTCGAATTTGAAAGTTTGTTTGGCTTCTAAAATGCATTCATTTCTTTGCACACTACAACAAAATATGCTTTTAGCGAGCAATTAGTTAACGGTAATAACTTAATTACCACTTGATTGTATTCTAGAATCAATTATTACCGGCAATATAAAACTTTATTCCTAATGATAAATGCCTTTAAAGGCTTTAGCGACCTTGGATCTAATGACATTTAATCAGTGCTTTGGTAAATGTTTTGTGGCAATAACTATTGCCGCTAAAAGGAAAATATATTGCCACTAAAGCCTTTTTTGATGTAGTCTTGTGAGATCCTTTAATTTGCTTCACAATTACTTTTGGATAGGGATTTTCCTTTTCAACTTCTTGTGGTGTCTTTTATCTACTATACGGCAAGAAACTCTCGCTTTTGATTTAAAAAAAGAATGGAAAGACCAAAGAGATTTTTAGCTTGAACTAAACTATGACACGTTCCGGTCCCTCTGATAAGGCTCAAACTTTGATTGTTGAATGACCTACTAATTTTTAAGTGGCTAGTTCTTCATTCCTGTTAGATAGAAAATCTCATTGTCACAAATACCATGATTCAATAATCAGCTATTCCGCCTGGCTACTTATTGTTAAATTAATGGTATTTTCTCTTAGAACAAGGACACTAATATCTTCCAATTGTTAGAACGGGGATAATAATATCTTCCGATTACTCGGCGAACTATCGTCTAATTGTTAGAATACAAATGATAATAATATTAGAAACCCAAATAGGATTTGCTTGGCTTAGAGGCACGTCAAGACGTTTCTTAAAGATAGTTGGAGTCTCTCCCACGAGCAAACGGAAGAACAAATGACAACTCTATCTTCGGGATTCAACTAAGTCACGCGGCAAGTAGCGTTGAACGTTGCTCTTCTATTCTTGAATGCAGTGATTTCCTTTTTGATCAATGTCTCTCAAGTATTTTCAAGGGGAAATAGTTTGTGGATTGCTTTTCTTTTACAAGAAAAGAAGAACTATTTATAGGATAAAAGTTCTTGTAACATAAGAGTTCTCATCAAATAACATTTTTAATAGGTTCATGAATTTGTGAGAAAAAAGTTTCTTCCAAAAGAACCTAAAACGTATAAACTAAATGAAGTGAAACTTATGAATTCACATTTATCATTTTGAAAACAAAACTCTTATCAAATGTATTGTTTCAAATTAATTGAAACAATTGTTCCAACATTTTCTTCGGCTGCGATCCTTGATGTATGTTGTGGCGAATACCTCCCCGTTACGTGTACTTGCGGTTTGATAGTGTCGAAGCGTACACGTCTCGAGCTCAACAAGCTATGCACAAAGAGATGGTTTTCTTTGGAAGATCTATTTGACCATATTCTTGGTAAATGCCTAAGTTCTTCGAGCATTTTCGTGTCTTTTATTAGAATTGCGTGTGACAGATCTGAATAAACTCCATTGAAGGAGCAAAGAATGAAGAACAGTAATGGAGAAATGAGAGCAATGTTTAGTGGTAGACTAGCTAGCTGCTAATTACGGATGGGTCACGTATATACAAAGTGTATTGGGTACAGAATTTGTCGTAAGTGAGAAATTGTATCTCTACTTAGTAACTAACTAACCGACTAAATATCTAAGCTAATGACTAAGCTGAGCTAATCCACTAAGCAAGTAACTAAGCTAGTACAAGTAAGTAGATATTCGAATAGATACTCTCAATACCCCCCCTCAAGTTGGAGGTGAGGATTGCCTTTGACAAACTTGTCAAGGCTATGATGTGTTTGACTCCGATTGAGGGATTTAGTTAAGATGTCGGCCCGGTTGATGCAGTGGAAATGTGGTGAAGGGAAATGAGCCACTTCTTGTAGCCTTGTCCACGACAAAGTGACGATCCACTTCTATGTGCTTGGTGCGCTCATGGAACACGGGATTCCTTTCAATATGAAGTGCGAGTGACTATCCACGATAGCGACGATAGGTGAGGAGCGAATGAGTCGATTCTTGAAGTCTTTGCAGCCACGCAGTTCACCTCGACCTTCCTCGGTGGTCTATACTCGGCTTAACAGCGTGAGAGTGAAATGGTTTCTTGTTTCTTAGACTTCCAACTCACGGGACTATCACCCAATAAAACTAAAAACCCCTCACCGACCTTACAGGGGGCATCTTCTTGTCCCCGAATCGTAATAGGCCACTTCTTGTGAAATACGATGGTAAGGACATGAAGATGCCCGAGTGGGATCTTGTTTAAGGTACCTCAATATGTGTATAGCGCACATAATGTGAGGTTCTCTTGGATCTTGCATGTATTGGCTCAAATGTTGCACAACGAAGGCTATATCCGATCTAGTATTGGTGAAAATTCAACCCCCCCAATTTCCGGAGTAGGATCGAA